>NW_027488704.1:300000-561317 GCF_050948215.1 Halictus rubicundus
AATCTCTATCCTATCAATCCCCTATCCTATCCTCTACCCTATCCTATCCTCTATCCTATCTTATCCTCTATCCTATCCTAACCTATTCTCTATCATATCCTATCCTCTATCGTATCCTATATTCTATCCTATCCAATCCTCTATCCTATCTTCTATCCTATCCAATCCTCTATCCTCTCCTCTATCCTATCCTATCCTCTACCCTATAATACCATGTATCCTATCCTATTCTCTATCCTATCCTATCCTATCCTCTATCTTATGCTCTACCCTATCCTATCAACTATCCTATCCTATCGTCAATCCTATCCTATCCTCTATCCTATCCTATTCTCTATTCTATCCTTTCCTCTATGCTACCCTATCCTCTATCCTATTCTATCCTCTATCCTATCTATATTCTATCCAATCCTATTCTCTATCCTATCCTTTCCTCTATAATATCGTATCTTCTCTCGTATCCTATCCTCTATCCTATCCTATCCTCTATCCTATCCTATCCTCTATCCTATCCTATCCTCAATCCTATTCTATCCTCTATCCTGTCCTATTCTCTATCCTATCCTTTCCTCTATAATATCGTATATTCTATCGTATCCTATCCTCTATCCTATCCTATTCTCTGTCCTATCCTATTCTCTATCATATGCTATCCTCTGTCCTATCCTATTCTCTATCCTATCCTTTCCACTATAATATCGTATCTTCTATCGTATCCTATCCTCTATCCTATCCTATCCTCTATCCTATCCTATCCTCTATCCTATCCTATCCTCTATCCTATCCTATCCTCTATCCTATCCTATCCTCTATCCTATCCTATCGTCTATCCTATCCTATCCTCTATCCTATCCAATCCCCTATCCTATCCTCTACCCTATAATACCATGTATCCTATCCTCTTCTCCATCCTATCCTATCCTATCCTCTATCGTTTGCTCTATCCTATCCTATCAACTATCCTATCCTATCCTCTATCATATCCTATCATCTATCGTATCCTATCTTCTATCCTATCCAATCCTCTATCCTATCCTCAATCCTATTCTATCCTCTATCCTATCCTATCCTCTATCCTATAATACCATGTATCCTATCCTCTTCTCCATCCTATCCTATCCTATCCTCTATCGTTTGCTCTATCCTATCCTATCAACTATCCTATCCTATCCTCAATCTTATCCTATCCTCTATCATATCCTATACTCTATCCTATCCTATCCTCTATCCTATCCTATCCTCTATCCTATCCAATCCAGTATCCTATCCTCTGTCCTATCCTATTCTCTATCCTATCCTTTCCACTATAATATCGTATCTTCTATCGTATCCTATCCTCTATCCTATCCTATCCTCTATCCTATCCTATCCTCTATCCTATCCTATCCTCTATCCTACCCTATCCTCTATCCTATCCTATCCTCTATCATATCCTATCCTCTATCCTATCCTATCCTCTATCCTATCCTATCCTCTATCCTATCCTATCCTCTATCCTATCCTATCCTCTATCCTATCCTATCCTCTATCCTATCCAATCTCATATACTATCCAATCTCATATTCTATCCTATCCTCTATCATATCCTATCATCTATCGTATCCTATCTTCTATCCTATCCAATCCTCTATCCTATCCACAATCCTATTCTATCCTCTATCCTATCCTATCCTCTATGCTATCCTATCCTCTATCCTATCCTATCCTCTATCCTATCCTATCCTCTATCCAATCCTATCCTCTATCCTATCCTATCGTCTATCCTATCCTATCCTCTATCCTATCCCATCCTCTATCCTATCCTATCCTCTATCCTATCCCATCCTCAATCCTATCCTTTCCTCTATCCTATAATCTATCCTACCCTATCCTCTTACTTATGCTATCCTCTATCCTATCCTATCCTCTATCATATCCTATCATCTATCGTATCCAATCCTCTATCCTATCCTCAATTCTATCCTATCCTCTATCCTATCCTATCCTCTATGCAATCCTATCCTCTATCCTATTCTATCCTCTATCCTATCCAATCCCCTATCCTATCCTCTATCCTCTCCTATCCTCTACCCCATAATACCATGTATCCTATCCTATTCTCCATCCTATCCTCTCCTATCCTCTTTCGTATGCTCTATCCTACCCTATCAACTATCCTATCCCATCCTCAATCCTATCCTTTCCTCTATCCTATAATCTATCCTATCCTCTTACTTATCCTATCCTATCCTCTTTAGTATTCTCTATCCTATCCAATCCTCTATCCTATCCTATCCTCAATCCAATCGTATCCTCTATCCTATCCTATCAACTATCGTATCCTATCCTCTATCCTATCGAATCCTCTATCCTATTCCATCCTCTATCCTATCCTATCCTCAATACAATCCTATTCTCTATCCTATCCATTCCTCTATAATATCGTATCTTCTCTCGCATCCTATCCTCTATCATATCCTATCCTTTATCCTATACAATCTCATATATTATCCTATCCTCTATCATATCCTATCCTCTATCGTATCCTATCTTCTATCCTATCCAATCCTCTATCCTATCCTCAATCCTATCCTATCCTCTATCCTATCCTATCCTCTGTGCAATCCTATCCTCTATCCTATTCTATCCTCTATCCTATCCAATCCCATATCCTATCCTCTATCCTCTCCTATCCTCTACCCCATAATACCATGTATCCTATCCTATTCTCCATCCTATCCTATCCTATCCTATCCTCTTTCGTATGCTCTATGCTATCCTATCAACTATCCTATCCTATCCTCAATCCTATCCTATCCTCTATCATATCCCATCCTCTATCCTATCCTATCCTCTATCTTATCCTATCCTCTATCGTATCCTATCCTCTATCCTATCCAATCCTCTATCCCATCCTCTATCCTATCCTATCCTCTATCCTATCCTATCCTCTATCCTATCCAATCCTCTATCCTATTCTATCCTCTATCCTATCCTATCCTCAATCCAATCCTATCCTCTTATTAAACCTATCCTCTATCTTATCCTATCCTCTATCCAATCCTATCCTCTATCCTATCCTATCCTCTATCGTATCCTATCCTCTATCCTATCCAATCCTCTATCCCATCCTCTATCCTATCCTATCCTCTATCTTATCCTATCCTCTATCCTATCCTATCCTCTATCGTATCCTATCCTCTATCCTATCCAATCCTCTATCCCATCCTCTATCCTATCCTATCCTCTATCTTATCCTATCCTCTATCCTATCCTATCCTCAATCCAATCATATCCTCTATCCTATCCTATCCTCTATCTTATCCTATCCTCTACCCTATCCAATAATCTATCCTATTCTATCCTGTATTCTATCCTATCCTCAATCCAATCCTATCCTCTATCCTATCCTATCCTCTATCCTATCCTATCCTCTATCCTATCCTATCCTCTATCCTATCCTATCCTCTATCGTATCCTATCATCTATCCTATTAAATCCTCTATCCTATCCTCAATCTTATCCTATCCTCCATCCTATCCTATCCTCCATGCTATCCTATCCTCCATCCTATCCTATCCTCCATGCTATCCTATCCTCTATGCTATCCTATCCTCTATCCTATTCTATCCTCTATCCTATCCTATCCTCAATCCAATCCTATCCTCTATCCTATCCTATCCTCTATCGTATCCTATCCTCTATCCTATCCTATCCTCTATCGTATCTTATCCTCTATCGTATCCTGCCCTCTATACTATCCTATCCTCTATCCTGTTCTATCCTCTATCCTATCTATCCTCAATCCAATCCTATCATCTATCATATCCTATCCTCTATCGTATCCTATCCTCTATCCTATCTTATCCTCTATCCTATTCAATCCCCTATCCTATCCTCTGTCCTATCCTATCCACTATCATATCCTTTCCTCTATAATATCGTATCTTCTATCCTATCCTATACTCTATCCTATCCTATCCTCTACCGTATCCTATCCTCTATCCTATCCTATCCTCTATCCTATCCTATCCTCTATCCTATCTTATCCTCTATCCTATCCTGTCCTCTATCCTATCCTATCCTCTATCGTATCCTATCATCTATCCTATCCGATCCTCTATCCTATCTTATCCTCTATCCTATTCAATCCCCTATCCTATCCTCTGTCCTATCCTATCCACTATCATATCCTTTCCTCTATAATATCGTATCTTCTATCCTATCCTATACTCTATCCTATCCTATCCTCTACCGTATCCTATCCTCTATCCTATCCTATCCTCTATCCTATCCTATCCTCTATCCTATCTTATCCTCTATCCTATCCTGTCCTCTATCCTATCCTATCCTCTATCCTATCCAATCTCATATCCTATCCAATCTCATATCCTATCCTCCATCATGTCCTATCCTCTATCGTATCCTATCCTCAATCCTATCGTATCCTTTCTCCTATAGTATCCTCTATCCTATCCTATCCTCTATCCTATCCTCTCCTCTATCCTATCCTATCCTCTATATTATCATATCCTGTATCCTGTCCTATCCTCTATCCTATCCTCCATCCTATCCTTTCCTCTATAATATCGTATCTTCTATCGTATCTAATCCTCTATCCTATCCTATCCTCTATCCTATCCTATCCTTTATCCAATTCAATCTCATATCCTATCCTATCCTCTATCATATCCTATCCTCTATAGTATCCTATCCTATCCTCTATCCTATCCTATCCTATCCTCTATCCTATCCTATCCTCTATCCTATCCAATCCTCTATCCTATAATATCCTCTATCCCATCCTAATCTCTATCCTATCAATCCCCTATCCTATCCTCTACCCTATCCTATCCTCTATCCTATCTTATCCTCTATCCTATCCTATCCTATTCTCTATCATATCCTATCCTCTATCGTATCCTATATTCTATCCTATCCAATCCTCTATCCTATCTTCTATCCTATCCAATCCTCTATCCTCTCATCTATCCTATCCTATCCTCTACCCTATAATACCATGTATCCTATCCTATTCTCTATCCTATCCTATCCTATCCTCTATCTTATGCTCTACCCTATCCTATCAACTATCCTATCCTATCGTCAATCCTATCCTATCCTCTATCCTATCCTATTCTCTGTCCTATCCTATTCTCTATCATATGCTATCCTCTGTCCTATCCTATTCTCTATCCTATCCTTTCCACTATAATATCGTATCTTCTATCGTATCCTATCCTCTATCCTATCCTATCCTCTATCCTATCCTATCCTCTATCCTATCCTATCCTCTATCCTATCCTATCCTCTATCCTATCCTATCCTCTATCCTATCCTATCCTCTATCCTCTCCTATCGTCTATCCTATCCTATCCTCTATCCTATCCAATCCCCTATCCTATCCTCTACCCTATAATACCATGTATCCTATCCTCTTCTCCATCCTATCCTATCCTATCCTCTATCGTTTGCTCTATCCTATCCTATCAACTATCCTATCCTATCCTCTATCATATCCTATCATCTATCGTATCCTATCTTCTATCCTATCCAATCCTCTATCCTATCCTCAATCCTATTCTATCCTCTATCCTATCCTATCCTCTATCCTATAATACCATGTATCCTATCCTCTTCTCCATCCTATCCTATCCTATCCTCTATCGTTTGCTCTATCCTATCCTATCAACTATCCTATCCTATCCTCAATCTTATCCTATCCTCTATCATATCCTATACTCTATCCTATCCTATCCTCTATCCTATCCTATCCTCTATCCTATCCAATCCAGTATCCTATCCTCTGTCCTATCCTATTCTCTATCCTATCCTTTCCACTATAATATCGTATCTTCTATCGTATTCTATCCTCTATCCTATCCTATCCTCTATCCTATCCTATCCTCTATCCTATCCTATCCTCTATCCTACCCTATCCTCTATCCTATCCTATCCTCTATCATATCCTATCCTCTATCCTATCCTATCCTCTATCCTATCCTATCCTCTATCCTATCCTATCCTCTATCCTATCCTATCCTCTATCCTATCCTATCCTCTATCCTATCCAATCTCATATACTATCCAATCTCATATTCTATCCTATCCTCTATCATATCCTATCATCTATCGTATCCTATCTTCTATCCTATCCAATCCTCTATCCTATCCACAATCCTATTCTATCCTCTATCCTATCCTATCCTCTATGCTATCCTATCCTTTTTTTTTTTTTTTTTTTAGGAGTATTTGTCTATATTCTTTAAATTGCAAATTCAAATTTCGTATAAAACCGCTGGTTTTAAATTGTTTCTCGCCTGTTAACAAATAGTTTCTGTTTTAATTTCGATTTCGCTTATGCTTCGCTCGCTTAAATTCTATCAGTTACTAAATATATTAATTCTTCGCTTCTATCTGAATACGATTTATTCTAATTTTTTCCTACATATCTAATCGCTCGCGGCTATCTGTTGCTTAATTTATTAATTAATCTAAAGAGTATAATAGTCTATTTTAATTTATTACTATGCTAATACTACTATACTATATAATATACTAAGTACTAACTAATAAACTAAATATACTAATCCTATTCTACGGTATTCTAATGCTATTCTAATTAAATTAAATTATCTCTAAAGTTACGCCTCGTCTCCCCTGGCTTGTATGGCCGAAGGAGAGGTATTACTAAATATAAAAAATTTTATTATGTTTTTCTACCTATGCTAAATTTTCGTTAATCTCTCCCTGTATATATTCCTATATTCTATACCTAATTTTAAACGCAAAAAACTCTCAAAAAACCCCTTTTTTGGCTTTGCGCCAAGAGCAAAGTGGCCTTTTTTGCCTGGTTTACCCCCTCTTTTTATTCCTTCTTCGTATAGGCCTGGACGTACCGGTCACTCGGCCTGTGCAAATTTTTCCCAAAAATCGTCTCCTTATCTAAGTAAAAGCCCGATTTTGGGTCAAAAAGTGGGGGTAGGCGGGTTTTTCCCCCACCACGGGGTTTCTTTGAACCCCTCCCCACCCTTAGTTCTTATCTTTATTTTTAAAGGGCCTCTACGTGCTCGGTTTGTCTCGAGTTCCTGAAAAATTAATTTGCCACCCGGTATAACCGTTTCTCCAAGTTTGTCCTATCGGGCCGTTCGAGGGCTTGTTGGAAAGGTCTATCCGAATGCACTATCGCTATCGTATTCAATTTACGCTAACACTCTAAACACGACTCTGTTTGCTCGTATCTCCGAACAGGGGGGGGGGATCGAAAAGTTTTCCCCACCCGGGAGAAATATCTCCCTTTTGGACCTTATCTACTCTCTATCCCTTCTAATTCCTACGTATAAAATTTCAGATCAATCGGAGCATTTTCGGTGTTCAGCTATATCTATCAGGGCTGTTATCCCTTTCTTTTATATAGTAACGACTTACTCTTTTACTCCGACCGACCCTTCGCACTTGTACTCCTCTCTCCTCAGGTCCCTTCCGGTATTTTTTCACAACGTTCAAGTCCTTTATATGTACACGATTTCCTAATTTCAACTATTTTATCGAATTATTCGAGGTATAAATCACTTATCGCGCGTTTATAGCTACTAATTAATTTTCTGATAGTCCAAATTATTCTTATTGTTCACTTATTTTCGGCACTTTAATCGCTGCTATTTTCGCGTCGTTAGTCTATTTTTGTCTGTTTGTATTCTAATTATTTATTTATTTAATTATCCAGTTTTTTCGCGTTAACCGCGTATATTGTTCACTGGGTATTAAATTTCTTATTATTTTCCAACTATATTCGGAACTCACGAGTATTTGTTTCAAAGTTCGCGTTTTTCGCGTGCAAATTCTCGCAGTAACTTCAGCTTCTGCTTTTTTATTTCACGATTCCCGGTAGTTATTAAATTCATACAATTATCGACTGTATCTTTATTTAATACTCCGAAAAAGAAATTCAAAACTAAGCTATATCGTTAGAAATTCACTTTGTTCTATGCTCTTTCGAGGTTCGAATCGATCTGATTTGAAATTTACGGGTTAGGCTCCGCTTAACCTCTATCGGTTCCCCCCACTTTTCGGTCCTCCAACCGTATTTTGTTCTCGGACCTTTGTTCCGATCGGGTTTGGCCTCGAGCTACCTCGTTGTTTTTCTTTTTCAAACGGTTTTTCCTATTTGACTTTACCAACGGCACGTCCCCCGAACGTTATAATATCATTCCAATTATTATTATCTTTTTTGTATTTTGTCCTATTCTATTTCCCGTTGAAGGGTAATATGTCCTATTGACAGTTCCAAATTCGATCTCGTATGTCTTTGTTTAAATTTATGTTCGCAATTTAACGTTAGAGTAGAGTTCGTTGACCCAGCACACGCCTGCCTCTTGGAGAAGACGAACGTTCGAACTTCGATACATCTTGCTTATAGTATATCGACTTTAATCGTAGAGGCATTACTTTATATTCCCTATATCTTTTAAACTATTTTTCTAATCGAAATTTTTTACATAACTTTTCTTTCTTATTTTCTCTTTCTCTATTTGTTAGTTATCTATGCTATCCTATCCTCTATCCTATCCTATCCTCTATCCTATCTATCCTCAATCCAATCCTATCTTCTATCCTATCCTATCGTCTATCCTATCCTATCCTCTATCCTATCCAATCCCCTATCCTATCCTCTACCCTATAATACCATGTATCCTATCCTCTTCTCCATCCTATCCTATCCTATCCTCTATCGTTTGCTCTATCCTATCCTATCAACTATCCTATCCTATCCTCTATCATATCCTATCATCTATCGTATCCTATATTCTATCCTATCCAATCCTCTATCCTATCCTCAATCCTATTCTATCCTCTATCCTATCCTATACTCTATCCTATAATACCATGTATCCTATCCTCTTCTCCATCCTATCCTATCCTATCCTCTATCGTTTGCTCTATCCTATCCTATCAACTATCCTATCCTATCCTCAATCTTATCCTATCCTCTATCATATCCTATACTCTATCCTATCCTATCATCTATCCTATCCTATCCTCTATCCTATCCTATCCTCTATCCTATCCAATCCAGTATCCTATCCTCTATACTATCCTATTCTCTATCCTATCCTTTCCTCTATAATATCGTATCTTCTATCGCATCCTATCCTCTATCCTATCCAATCTCATATATTATCCTATCTTCTATCATATCGTATCCTCTATCGTATGCTCTATCCTATCCTATCAACTATCCTATCCTATTCTCTATTCTATCCTATCCTCTATCCTATCCAATCCCCTATCCTATCCTCTATCCTATCCTATTCTCTATCCCATCCTTTCCTCTATAATATCGTATCTTCTATCGCTCCTATCCTCTATCCTATCCTATCCTCTATCCTATCCTGTCCTCTGTCCTACCCTATCCTCTATCCTATCCTATCCTCTATCCAATCCTATCCTCTATCCTATCCTATCCTCTATCCTATCTTATCCTCTATCCTATCCTGTCCTCTATCCTAACCTATCCTCTATCCTATCCTATCCTCTATCCTATCCTATCCTCTATCGTATCCTATCCTCTATCCTAACCTATACTCTATCCTATCTTATCCTCTATCGTGTCCTATCCTCTATCCTATCCTGTCCTCTATCCTATTCTATCCTCTATCCTATCCTATCCTCAATCCAATCCTATCCTCTATCCTATCCTATCCTCTATCCAATCCTATCCTCTATCCTATCCTATCCTCTATGGTATCCTATCCTCTATCCTATCCCATCCTCTATCCTATCCTCTATCCTATCCTCTATCCTATCCAATCCTCTATCCTATCCTCTATCCTATCCAATCCTCTATCCTATCCTCTATCCTATCCTATACTCTATCCTATCCTATCCTCTATCGTATCCTATCCTCTATCCTATCCTGTCCTCTATCCTATCCTATCCTCTACCCTATCCTATCCTCTATCCTATCCCATCCTCAATCCTATCCTTTCCTCTATCCTATAATCTATCCTACCCTATCCTCTTACTTATCCTATCCTCTATCCTATCCTATCCTCTATCATATCCTATCATCTATCGTATCCAATCCTCTATCCTATCCTCAATTCTATCCTATCCTCTATCCTATCCTATCCTCTATGCAATCCTATCCTCTATCCTATTCTATCCTCTATCCTATCCAATCCCCTATCCTATCCTCTATCCTCTCCTATCCTCTACCCCATAATACCATGTATCCTATCCTATTCTCCATCCTATCCTCTCCTATCCTCTTTCGTATGCTCTATCCTACCCTATCAACTATCCTATCCCATCCTCAATCCTATCCTTTCCTCTATCCTATAATCTATCCTATCCTCTTACTTATCCTATCCTATCCTCTATAGTATTCTCTATCCTATCCAATCCTCTATCCTATCCTATCCTCAATCCAATCGTATCCTCTATACTATCCTATCAACTATCGTATCCTATCCTCTATCCTATCGAATCCTCTATCCTATTCCATCCTCTATCCTATCCTATCCTCAATACAATCCTATTCTCTATCCTATCCATTCCTCTATAGTATCGTATCTTCTATCGCATCCTATCCTCTATCATATCCTATCCTTTATCCTATACAATCTCATATATTATCCTATCCTCTATCATATCCTATCCTCTATCGTATCCTATCTTCTATCCTATCCAATCCTCTATCCTATCCTCAATCCTATCCTATCCTCTATCCTATCCTATCCTCTGTGCAATCCTATCCTCTATCCTATTCTATCCTCTATCCTATCCAATCACATATCCTATCCTCTATCCTCTCCTATCCTCTACCCCATAATACCATGTATCCTATCCTATTCTCCATCCTATCCTATCCTATCCTCTTTCGTATGCTCTATGCTATCCTATCAACTATCCTATCCCATCCTCAATCCTATCCTATCCTCTATCATATCCCATCCTCTATCCTATCCTATCCTCTATCTTATCCTATCCTCTATCCTATCCTATCCTCTATCCTATCCTATCCTCTATCCTATCCAATCCTCTATCCTATTCTATCCTCTATCCTATCCTATCCTCAATCCAATCCTATCCTCTTATTAAACCTATCCTCTATCTTATCCTATCCTCTATCCTATCCTATCCTCTATCGTATCCTATCCTCTATCCTATCCAATCCTCTATCCCATCCTCTATCCTATCCTATCCTCTATCTTATCCTATCCTCTATCCTATCCTATCCTCTATCGTATCATATCCTCTATCCTATCCAATCCTCTATCCCATCCTCTATCCTATCCTATCCTCTATCTTATCCTATCCTCTATCCTATCCTATTCTCTATTCTATCCTATCCTCTATCCTATCCAATCCCCAATCCTATCCTCTATCCTATCCTATCCTCTATCCTATCTTATCCTCTATCCTATCCTGTCCTCTATCCTAACCTATCGTCTATCCTATCCTATCCTCAATCCTATCCTATCCTCTATCATATCCCATCCTCTATCCTATCCTATCCTCTATCTTATCCTATCCTCTATCCTATCCTATCCTGTATCCTATCCTATCCTCTATCCTATCCAATCCTCTATCCTATTCTATCCTCTATCCTATCCTATCCTCAATCCAATCCTATCCTCTTATTAAACCTATCCTCTATCTTATCCTATCCTCTATCCAATCCTATCCTCTATCCTATCCTATCCTCTATCGTATCCTATCCTCTATCCTATCCAATCCTCTATCCCATCCTCTATCCTATCCTATCCTCTATCTTATCCTATCCTCTATCCTACCCTATCCTCTATCGTATCCTATCCTCTATCCTATCCAATCCTCTATCCCATCCTCTATCCTATCCTATCCTCTATCTTATCCTATCCTCTATCCTATCCTATCCTCAATCCAATCATATCCTCTATCCTATCCTATCCTGTATCTTATCCTATCCTCTACCCTATCCAATAATCTATCCTATTCTATCCTCTATTCTATCCTATCCTCAATCCAATCCTATCCTCTATCCTATCCTATCCTCTATCCAATCCTATCCTCTATCCTATCCTATCCTATCCTCTATCGTATCCTATCCTCTATCCTATCCAATCCTCTATCCTATCCTCTATCCTATCCTATCCTCTATCCTATCCTATCCAATCCTCTATATTATCCTCAATCCTATCCTATCCTTTATCCTATAATACCATTTATCCTATTCTATTCTCCAACCTATCCTATCCTATCCTCTATCGTATGCTCTATCCTATCCTATCAACTATCCTATCCTATCCTCAATCCTATCCTATCCTCTATCATATCCCATCCTCTATCCTATGCTATCCTATCCTATCCTCTATCGTATGCTCTATCCTATCCTATCAACTATCCTATCCTATTCTCTATTCTATCCTATCCTCTATCCTATCCAATCCCCAATCCTATCCTCTATCCTATCCTATCCTCTATCCTATCTTATCCTCTATCCTATCCTGTCCTCTATCCTAACCTATCGTCTATCCTATCCTATCCTCTATCCTATCCTATCCTCTATCCTATCCGATCCTCTATCCTATACTATCCTCTATCCTATCCTATCCTCAATCCAATCCTATCCTCTATCCTATCCTATCCTCTATCGTATCCTATCCTCTATCGTATCCAATCCCCTATCCAACTCTATCCTCTATCCTATCCTATCCTCAATCCAATCCTATTCTCTATTCTATCCTATCCTCTATCCTATCCTATCCTCTATCCTATCCAATTACCTATCATATCCTCTATCATATCCTATTCTCTATCCTATCCTATACTCTATCCTATCCTATCCTCTATCGTATCCTATCCTCTATCCTATCCTGTCCTCTATCCTATCCTATCCTATCCTCTATCCTATCCCATCCTCAATCCTATCCTTTCCTCTATCCTATAATCTATCCTATCCTATCCTCTTACTTATCCTATCCTCTATCCTATCCTATCCTCTACCCTATCCAATCCTCTATCCTACCCTCTATCCTATCCTATCCTCTATCCTATTCTATTCTCTACCCTATCCTATCCTCTATCGTATCCTATCCTCTATCGTATGCTCTATCCTACCCTATCCTCTATCCTATCCAAACCCCTATCCTATCCTCTATCCTATCCTATCCTCTATCCTATACTATCCTCTATCGTATGCTATATCGTATTCTGTCCACTATCGTATGCTATATCGTATCCTATACTCTATCGTATCCAATCCCCTATCCTATCCTCTATCCTCTCCTATACTCAATCCAATCCTATCCTCTATCCTATCCTATCCTCTATCATATCCTATTCTCTATCCTATCCTGTCCTCTATCCTATCCTATCCGCTATCCTATCCTATCCTCTATCCTATCCAATCCCCTATCCTATCCTCTACCCTATAATACCATGTATCCTATCCTCTTCTCCATCCTATCCTATCCTATCCTCTATCGTTTGCTCTATCCTATCCTATCAACTATCCTATCCTATCCTCTATCATATCCTATCATCTATCGTATCCTATATTCTATCCTATCCAATCCTCTATCCTATCCTCAATCCTATTCTATCCTCTATCCTATCCTATACTCTATCCTATAATACCATGTATCCTATCCTCTTCTCCATCCTATCCTATCCTATCCTCTATCGTTTGCTCTATCCTATCCTATCAACTATCCTATCCTATCCTCAATCTTATCCTATCCTCTATCATATCCTATACTCTATCCTATCCTATCATCTATCCTATCCTATCCTCTATCCTATCCTATCCTCTATCCTATCCAATCCAGTATCCTATCCTCTATACTATCCTATTCTCTATCCTATCCTTTCCTCTATAATATCGTATCTTCTATCGCATCCTATCCTCTATCCTATCCAATCTCATATATTATCCTATCTTCTATCATATCGTATCCTCTATCGTATGCTCTATCCTATCCTATCAACTATCCTATCCTATTCTCTATTCTATCCTATCCTCTATCCTATCCAATCCCCTATCCTATCCTCTATCCTATCCTATTCTCTATCCCATCCTTTCCTCTATAATATCGTATCTTCTATCGCTCCTATCCTCTATCCTATCCTATCCTCTATCCTATCCTGTCCTCTGTCCTACCCTATCCTCTATCCTATCCTATCCTCTATCCAATCCTATCCTCTATCCTATCCTATCCTCTATCCTATCTTATCCTCTATCCTATCCTGTCCTCTATCCTAACCTATCCTCTATCCTATCCTATCCTCTATCCTATCCTATCCTCTATCGTATCCTATCCTCTATCCTAACCTATACTCTATCCTATCTTATCCTCTATCGTGTCCTATCCTCTATCCTATCCTGTCCTCTATCCTATTCTATCCTCTATCCTATCCTATCCTCAATCCAATCCTATCCTCTATCCTATCCTATCCTCTATCCAATCCTATCCTCTATCCTATCCTATCCTCTATGGTATCCTATCCTCTATCCTATCCCATCCTCTATCCTATCCTCTATCCTATCCTCTATCCTATCCAATCCTCTATCCTATCCTCTATCCTATCCAATCCTCTATCCTATCCTCTATCCTATCCTATACTCTATCCTATCCTATCCTCTATCGTATCCTATCCTCTATCCTATCCTGTCCTCTATCCTATCCTATCCTCTACCCTATCCTATCCTCTATCCTATCCCATCCTCAATCCTATCCTTTCCTCTATCCTATAATCTATCCTACCCTATCCTCTTACTTATCCTATCCTCTATCCTATCCTATCCTCTATCATATCCTATCATCTATCGTATCCAATCCTCTATCCTATCCTCAATTCTATCCTATCCTCTATCCTATCCTATCCTCTATGCAATCCTATCCTCTATCCTATTCTATCCTCTATCCTATCCAATCCCCTATCCTATCCTCTATCCTCTCCTATCCTCTACCCCATAATACCATGTATCCTATCCTATTCTCCATCCTATCCTCTCCTATCCTCTTTCGTATGCTCTATCCTACCCTATCAACTATCCTATCCCATCCTCAATCCTATCCTTTCCTCTATCCTATAATCTATCCTATCCTCTTACTTATCCTATCCTATCCTCTATAGTATTCTCTATCCTATCCAATCCTCTATCCTATCCTATCCTCAATCCAATCGTATCCTCTATACTATCCTATCAACTATCGTATCCTATCCTCTATCCTATCGAATCCTCTATCCTATTCCATCCTCTATCCTATCCTATCCTCAATACAATCCTATTCTCTATCCTATCCATTCCTCTATAGTATCGTATCTTCTATCGCATCCTATCCTCTATCATATCCTATCCTTTATCCTATACAATCTCATATATTATCCTATCCTCTATCATATCCTATCCTCTATCGTATCCTATCTTCTATCCTATCCAATCCTCTATCCTATCCTCAATCCTATCCTATCCTCTATCCTATCCTATCCTCTGTGCAATCCTATCCTCTATCCTATTCTATCCTCTATCCTATCCAATCACATATCCTATCCTCTATCCTCTCCTATCCTCTACCCCATAATACCATGTATCCTATCCTATTCTCCATCCTATCCTATCCTATCCTCTTTCGTATGCTCTATGCTATCCTATCAACTATCCTATCCCATCCTCAATCCTATCCTATCCTCTATCATATCCCATCCTCTATCCTATCCTATCCTCTATCTTATCCTATCCTCTATCCTATCCTATCCTCTATCCTATCCTATCCTCTATCCTATCCAATCCTCTATCCTATTCTATCCTCTATCCTATCCTATCCTCAATCCAATCCTATCCTCTTATTAAACCTATCCTCTATCTTATCCTATCCTCTATCCTATCCTATCCTCTATCGTATCCTATCCTCTATCCTATCCAATCCTCTATCCCATCCTCTATCCTATCCTATCCTCTATCTTATCCTATCCTCTATCCTATCCTATCCTCTATCGTATCATATCCTCTATCCTATCCAATCCTCTATCCCATCCTCTATCCTATCCTATCCTCTATCTTATCCTATCCTCTATCCTATCCTATTCTCTATTCTATCCTATCCTCTATCCTATCCAATCCCCAATCCTATCCTCTATCCTATCCTATCCTCTATCCTATCTTATCCTCTATCCTATCCTGTCCTCTATCCTAACCTATCGTCTATCCTATCCTATCCTCAATCCTATCCTATCCTCTATCATATCCCATCCTCTATCCTATCCTATCCTCTATCTTATCCTATCCTCTATCCTATCCTATCCTGTATCCTATCCTATCCTCTATCCTATCCAATCCTCTATCCTATTCTATCCTCTATCCTATCCTATCCTCAATCCAATCCTATCCTCTTATTAAACCTATCCTCTATCTTATCCTATCCTCTATCCAATCCTATCCTCTATCCTATCCTATCCTCTATCGTATCCTATCCTCTATCCTATCCAATCCTCTATCCCATCCTCTATCCTATCCTATCCTCTATCTTATCCTATCCTCTATCCTACCCTATCCTCTATCGTATCCTATCCTCTATCCTATCCAATCCTCTATCCCATCCTCTATCCTATCCTATCCTCTATCTTATCCTATCCTCTATCCTATCCTATCCTCAATCCAATCATATCCTCTATCCTATCCTATCCTGTATCTTATCCTATCCTCTACCCTATCCAATAATCTATCCTATTCTATCCTCTATTCTATCCTATCCTCAATCCAATCCTATCCTCTATCCTATCCTATCCTCTATCCAATCCTATCCTCTATCCTATCCTATCCTATCCTCTATCGTATCCTATCCTCTATCCTATCCAATCCTCTATCCTATCCTCTATCCTATCCTATCCTCTATCCTATCCTATCCAATCCTCTATATTATCCTCAATCCTATCCTATCCTTTATCCTATAATACCATTTATCCTATTCTATTCTCCAACCTATCCTATCCTATCCTCTATCGTATGCTCTATCCTATCCTATCAACTATCCTATCCTATCCTCAATCCTATCCTATCCTCTATCATATCCCATCCTCTATCCTATGCTATCCTATCCTATCCTCTATCGTATGCTCTATCCTATCCTATCAACTATCCTATCCTATTCTCTATTCTATCCTATCCTCTATCCTATCCAATCCCCAATCCTATCCTCTATCCTATCCTATCCTCTATCCTATCTTATCCTCTATCCTATCCTGTCCTCTATCCTAACCTATCGTCTATCCTATCCTATCCTCTATCCTATCCTATCCTCTATCCTATCCGATCCTCTATCCTATACTATCCTCTATCCTATCCTATCCTCAATCCAATCCTATCCTCTATCCTATCCTATCCTCTATCGTATCCTATCCTCTATCGTATCCAATCCCCTATCCAACTCTATCCTCTATCCTATCCTATCCTCAATCCAATCCTATTCTCTATTCTATCCTATCCTCTATCCTATCCTATCCTCTATCCTATCCAATTACCTATCATATCCTCTATCATATCCTATTCTCTATCCTATCCTATACTCTATCCTATCCTATCCTCTATCGTATCCTATCCTCTATCCTATCCTGTCCTCTATCCTATCCTATCCTATCCTCTATCCTATCCCATCCTCAATCCTATCCTTTCCTCTATCCTATAATCTATCCTATCCTATCCTCTTACTTATCCTATCCTCTATCCTATCCTATCCTCTACCCTATCCAATCCTCTATCCTACCCTCTATCCTATCCTATCCTCTATCCTATTCTATTCTCTACCCTATCCTATCCTCTATCGTATCCTATCCTCTATCGTATGCTCTATCCTACCCTATCCTCTATCCTATCCAAACCCCTATCCTATCCTCTATCCTATCCTATCCTCTATCCTATACTATCCTCTATCGTATGCTATATCGTATTCTGTCCACTATCGTATGCTATATCGTATCCTATACTCTATCGTATCCAATCCCCTATCCTATCCTCTATCCTCTCCTATACTCAATCCAATCCTATCCTCTATCCTATCCTATCCTCTATCATATCCTATTCTCTATCCTATCCTGTCCTCTATCCTATCCTATCCGCTATCCTATCCTATCCTCTATCCTATCCTACCCTCAATGCTATCCTATCCTCTATCCTATCGTATCCTCTATCCAATCCTATGCTCTATCCTATCCTCTATCCTATCCTTTCCTCTATAATATCGTATCTTCTATCGTATCCTATCCTCTATCCTATCCTATTCTCTATCCTATCCTATCCTCTATCATATCCTATCCTCTATCCTATGCTATCCTCTATCCTATCCTATCCGCTATCCTATCTTACCCTCTATGCTATCCTATCCTCTATCCTATCCTATCCTCTATCGTATGCTGGATCCTATCCTATCCTCTATCCTATCCTATCCTCAATCCTATCCTATCCTCTATCATATACTATCCTCTATCCTATCCTATCCTCTATCCTATCCTATCCTCTATCCTATATTATCCTCTATCCTATCCTGTCCTCTATTCTATCCTATCCTCTATCTTATCCTATCCACTATCCTATCTTATCCTCTATCCTATCCTATCCTCTATCCTATCCTATCCTCTATCGTATCCGATCCTCAATCCTATACTATCCTCTATCCTATCCTATCCTGTATCCTATCCTATCCTCTATCCTATCCTATCCTCTATCCTATCCAATCTCATATCCTATCCAATCTCATATCCTATCCTATCCTCTATCATGTCCTATCCTCTATCGTATCCTATCGTCTATCCTATCCAATCCTCTATCCTATCCTATCCTCTATCGTATCCTATCGTCTATCCTATCCAATCCTCTATCCTATCCTCAATCCTATCCTATCCTCTATCCTATCCTATCCTCTATCCTATCCTATCCTCTATCCTATCCTATCCTCTATCCTATCCTATCCTCTATCCTATCCTATCCTCTATCCTATCCAATCCTCTATCCTATCCTATCCTCTATCCTATCCTATCGTCTATCCTATCCTATCCTCTATCGTATCCTATCCTGTATCCTATCCTCTATCCTATCCTATCCTGTATCCTATCCAATCCCCTATCCAATCCTCTATCCTATCCGATCCTCTATCCTATTATACCATGTATCCTATCTTATTCTCTATCCTATCCTATCCTCTATCCTATCCTATCCTCTATCCTATCTTATCCTCTATCCTATCCTATCCTCTATCCTATCCTGTCCTCTATTCTATCCTATCCTCTATCTTATCCTATCTACTATCCTATCTTATCCTCTACCCTATCCTATCCTCCATCCTATCCTATCCTCTATCGTATTCTATCCTCTATCCTAACCTATACTCTATCCTATCTTATCCTCTATCGTGTCCTATCCTCTATGGTATCCTATCCTCTATCCTATCCCATCCTCTATCCTATCCTCTATCCTATCCTATCCTCTATCCTATCCTCTATCCTATCCAATCCTCTATCCTATCCTCTATCCTATCCTATACTCTATCCTACCCTATCCTCTATCGTATCCTATCCTCTATCCTATCCTGTCCTCTATCCTATCCTATCCTCTATCCTATCCTATCCTCTATCCTATCCCATCCTCAATCCTATCCTTTCCTCTATCCTATAATCTATCCTACCCTATCCTCTTACTTATCCTATCCTCTATCCTATCCTATCCTCTATCCTATCCGATCCTCTATCCTATACTATCCTCTATCCTATCCTATCCTCAATCCAATCCTATCCTCTATCCTATCCTATCCTCTATCGTATCCTATCCTCTATCGTATCCAATCCCCTATCCTACTCTATCCTCTTTCCTATCCTATCCTCAATCCAATCCTATTCTCTATTCTATCCTATCCTCTATCCTATCCTATCCTCTATCCTATCCAATCCCCTATCCTATCCTCTATCATATCCTATTCTCTATCCTATCCTATACTCTATCCTATCCTATCCTCTATCGTATCCTATCCTCTATCCTATCCTGTCCTCAATCCTATCCTATCCTATCCTCTATCCTATCCCATCCTCAATCCTATCCTTTCCTCTATCCTATAATCTATCCTATCCTATCCTCTTACTTATCCTATCCTCTATCTTATCCTATCCTCTATCCTATCCTATCCTCTATCGTATCCTATCCTCTATCCTATCCAATCCTCTATCCCATCCTCTATCCTATCCTATCCTCTATCTTATCCTATCCTCTATCCTATCCTATCCTCAATCCAATCATATCCTCTATCCTATCCTATCCTCTATCTTATCCTATCCTCTACCCTATCCAATAATCTATCCTATTCTATCCTCTATTCTATCCTATCCTCAATCCAATCCTATCCTCTATCCTATCCTATCCTCTATCCAATCCTATCCTCTATCCTATCCTATCCTATCCTCTATCGTATCCTATCCTCTATCCTATCCAATCCTCTATACTATCCTCTATCCTATCCTATCCTCTATCCTATCCTATCCAATCCTCTATCCTATCCTCAATCCTATCCTATCCTTTATCCTATAATACCATTTATCCTATCCTATTCTCCATCCTATCCTATCCTATCCTCTATCGTATGCTCTATCCTATCCTATCAACTATACTATCCTATCCTCAATCCTATCCTATCCTCTATCATATCCCATCCTCTATCCTATGCTATCCTATCCTATCCTCTATCGTATGCTCTATCCTATCCTATCAACTATCCTATCCTATTCTCTATTCTATCCTATCCTCTATCCTATCCAATCCCCAATCCTATCCTCTATCCTATCCTATCCTCTATCCTATCTTATCCTCTATCCTATCCTGTCCTCTATCCTAACCTATCCTCTATCCTATCCTATCCTCTATCCTATCATATCCTCTATCGTATCCTATCCTCTATCCTAACCTATACTCTATCCTATCTTATCCTCTATCGTGTCCTATCCTCTATGGTATCCTATCCTCTATCCTATCCCATCCTCTATCCTGTCCTCTATCCTAGCCTATCCTCTATCCTATCCTCTATCCTATCCAATCCTCTATCCTATCCTCTATCCTATCCTATACTCTATCCTATCCTATCCTCTATCGTATCCTATCCTCTATCCTATCCTGTCCTCTATCCTATCCTATCCTCTATCATATCCTATCCTCTATCCTATCCCATCCTCAATCCTATCCTTTCCTCTATCCTATAATCTATTCTACCCTATCCTCTTACTTATCCTATCCTCTATCCTATCCGATCCTCTATCCTATACTATCCTCTATCCTATCCTATCCTCAATCCAATCCTATCCTCTATCCTATCCTATCCTCTATCGTATCCTATCCTCTATCGTATCCAATCCCCTATCCTACTCTATCCTCTATCCTATCCTATCCTCAATCCAATCCTATTCTCTATTCTATCCTATCCTCTATCCTATCCTATCCTCTATCCTATCCAATTACCTATCATATCCTCTATCATATCCTATTCTCTATCCTATCCTATACTCTATCCTATCCTATCCTCTATCGTATCCTATCCTCTATCCTATCCTGTCCTCTATCCTATCCTATCCTATCCTCTATCCTATCCCATCCTCAATCCTATCCTTTCCTCTATCCTATAATCTATCCTATCCTATCCTCTTACTTATCCTATCCTCTATCCTATCCTATCCTCTACCCTATCCAATCCTCTATCCTACCCTCTATCCTATCCTATCCTCTATCCTATTCTATTCTCTACCCTATCCTATCCTCTATCGTATCCTATCCTCTATCGTATGCTCTATCCTACCCTATCCTCTATCCTATCCAAACCCCTATCCTATCCTCTATCCTATCCTATCCTCTATCCTATACTATCCTCTATCGTATGCTATATCGTATTCTGTCCACTATCGTATGCTATATCGTATCCTATCCTCTATCGTATCCAATCCCCTATCCTATCCTCTATCCTCTCCTATACTCAATCCAATCCTATCCTCTATCCTATCCTATCCTCTATCGTATCCTATCCTCTATCCTATCCAATCCTCTATCCCATTCTATCCTCTATCCTATCCTATCCTCAATCCGATCCTATCCTCTATCCTATCCTATTCTCTATCCTATCCTGTCCTCTATCCTATCCTATCCGCTATCCTATCCTATCCTCTATCCTATCCTACCCTCAATGCTATCCTATCCTCTATCCTATCGTATCCTCTATCCAATCCTATGCTCTATCCTATCCTCTATCCTATCCTTTCCTCTATAATATCGTATCTTCTATCGTATCCTATCCTCTATCCTATCCTATTCTCTATCCTATCCTATCCTCTATCCTATCCTATCCTCTATCCTATCCAATCTCATATACTATCCAATCTCATATTCTATCCTATCCTCTATCATATCCTATCATCTATCGTATCCTATCTTCTATCCTATCCAATCCTCTATCCTATCCACAATCCTATTCTATCCTCTATCCTATCCTATCCTCTATGCTATCCTATCCTTTTTTTTTTTTTTTTTTAGGAGTATTTGTCTATATTCTTTAAATTGCAAATTCAAATTTCGTATAAAACCGCTGGTTTTAAATTGTTTCTCGCCTGTTAACAAATAGTTTCTGTTTTAATTTCGATTTCGCTTATGCTTCGCTCGCTTAAATTCTATCAGTTACTAAATATATTAATTCTTCGCTTCTATCTGAATACGATTTATTCTAATTTTTTCCTACATATCTAATCGCTCGCGGCTATCTGTTGCTTAATTTATTAATTAATCTAAAGAGTATAATAGTCTATTTTAATTTATTACTATGCTAATACTACTATACTATATAATATACTAAGTACTAACTAATAAACTAAATATACTAATCCTATTCTACGGTATTCTAATGCTATTCTAATTAAATTAAATTATCTCTAAAGTTACGCCTCGTCTCCCCTGGCTTGTATGGCCGAAGGAGAGGTATTACTAAATATAAAAAATTTTATTATGTTTTTCTACCTATGCTAAATTTTCGTTAATCTCTCCCTGTATATATTCCTATATTCTATACCTAATTTTAAACGCAAAAAACTCTCAAAAAACCCCTTTTTTGGCTTTGCGCCAAGAGCAAAGTGGCCTTTTTTGCCTGGTTTACCCCCTCTTTTTATTCCTTCTTCGTATAGGCCTGGACGTACCGGTCACTCGGCCTGTGCAAATTTTTCCCAAAAATCGTCTCCTTATCTAAGTAAAAGCCCGATTTTGGGTCAAAAAGTGGGGGTAGGCGGGTTTTTCCCCCACCACGGGGTTTCTTTGAACCCCTCCCCACCCTTAGTTCTTATCTTTATTTTTAAAGGGCCTCTACGTGCTCGGTTTGTCTCGAGTTCCTGAAAAATTAATTTGCCACCCGGTATAACCGTTTCTCCAAGTTTGTCCTATCGGGCCGTTCGAGGGCTTGTTGGAAAGGTCTATCCGAATGCACTATCGCTATCGTATTCAATTTACGCTAACACTCTAAACACGACTCTGTTTGCTCGTATCTCCGAACAGGGGGGGGGGATCGAAAAGTTTTCCCCACCCGGGAGAAATATCTCCCTTTTGGACCTTATCTACTCTCTATCCCTTCTAATTCCTACGTATAAAATTTCAGATCAATCGGAGCATTTTCGGTGTTCAGCTATATCTATCAGGGCTGTTATCCCTTTCTTTTATATAGTAACGACTTACTCTTTTACTCCGACCGACCCTTCGCACTTGTACTCCTCTCTCCTCAGGTCCCTTCCGGTATTTTTTCACAACGTTCAAGTCCTTTATATGTACACGATTTCCTAATTTCAACTATTTTATCGAATTATTCGAGGTATAAATCACTTATCGCGCGTTTATAGCTACTAATTAATTTTCTGATAGTCCAAATTATTCTTATTGTTCACTTATTTTCGGCACTTTAATCGCTGCTATTTTCGCGTCGTTAGTCTATTTTTGTCTGTTTGTATTCTAATTATTTATTTATTTAATTATCCAGTTTTTTCGCGTTAACCGCGTATATTGTTCACTGGGTATTAAATTTCTTATTATTTTCCAACTATATTCGGAACTCACGAGTATTTGTTTCAAAGTTCGCGTTTTTCGCGTGCAAATTCTCGCAGTAACTTCAGCTTCTGCTTTTTTATTTCACGATTCCCGGTAGTTATTAAATTCATACAATTATCGACTGTATCTTTATTTAATACTCCGAAAAAGAAATTCAAAACTAAGCTATATCGTTAGAAATTCACTTTGTTCTATGCTCTTTCGAGGTTCGAATCGATCTGATTTGAAATTTACGGGTTAGGCTCCGCTTAACCTCTATCGGTTCCCCCCACTTTTCGGTCCTCCAACCGTATTTTGTTCTCGGACCTTTGTTCCGATCGGGTTTGGCCTCGAGCTACCTCGTTGTTTTTCTTTTTCAAACGGTTTTTCCTATTTGACTTTACCAACGGCACGTCCCCCGAACGTTATAATATCATTCCAATTATTATTATCTTTTTTGTATTTTGTCCTATTCTATTTCCCGTTGAAGGGTAATATGTCCTATTGACAGTTCCAAATTCGATCTCGTATGTCTTTGTTTAAATTTATGTTCGCAATTTAACGTTAGAGTAGAGTTCGTTGACCCAGCACACGCCTGCCTCTTGGAGAAGACGAACGTTCGAACTTCGATACATCTTGCTTATAGTATATCGACTTTAATCGTAGAGGCATTACTTTATATTCCCTATATCTTTTAAACTATTTTTCTAATCGAAATTTTTTACATAACTTTTCTTTCTTATTTTCTCTTTCTCTATTTGTTAGTTATCTATGCTATCCTATCCTCTATCCTATCCTATCCTCTATCCTATCTATCCTCAATCCAATCCTATCTTCTATCCTATCCTATCGTCTATCCTATCCTATCCTCTATCCTATCCAATCCCCTATCCTATCCTCTACCCTATAATACCATGTATCCTATCCTCTTCTCCATCCTATCCTATCCTATCCTCTATCGTTTGCTCTATCCTATCCTATCAACTATCCTATCCTATCCTCTATCATATCCTATCATCTATCGTATCCTATATTCTATCCTATCCAATCCTCTATCCTATCCTCAATCCTATTCTATCCTCTATCCTATCCTATACTCTATCCTATAATACCATGTATCCTATCCTCTTCTCCATCCTATCCTATCCTATCCTCTATCGTTTGCTCTATCCTATCCTATCAACTATCCTATCCTATCCTCAATCTTATCCTATCCTCTATCATATCCTATACTCTATCCTATCCTATCATCTATCCTATCCTATCCTCTATCCTATCCTATCCTCTATCCTATCCAATCCAGTATCCTATCCTCTATACTATCCTATTCTCTATCCTATCCTTTCCTCTATAATATCGTATCTTCTATCGCATCCTATCCTCTATCCTATCCAATCTCATATATTATCCTATCTTCTATCATATCGTATCCTCTATCGTATGCTCTATCCTATCCTATCAACTATCCTATCCTATTCTCTATTCTATCCTATCCTCTATCCTATCCAATCCCCTATCCTATCCTCTATCCTATCCTATTCTCTATCCCATCCTTTCCTCTATAATATCGTATCTTCTATCGCTCCTATCCTCTATCCTATCCTATCCTCTATCCTATCCTGTCCTCTGTCCTACCCTATCCTCTATCCTATCCTATCCTCTATCCAATCCTATCCTCTATCCTATCCTATCCTCTATCCTATCTTATCCTCTATCCTATCCTGTCCTCTATCCTAACCTATCCTCTATCCTATCCTATCCTCTATCCTATCCTATCCTCTATCGTATCCTATCCTCTATCCTAACCTATACTCTATCCTATCTTATCCTCTATCGTGTCCTATCCTCTATCCTATCCTGTCCTCTATCCTATTCTATCCTCTATCCTATCCTATCCTCAATCCAATCCTATCCTCTATCCTATCCTATCCTCTATCCAATCCTATCCTCTATCCTATCCTATCCTCTATGGTATCCTATCCTCTATCCTATCCCATCCTCTATCCTATCCTCTATCCTATCCTCTATCCTATCCAATCCTCTATCCTATCCTCTATCCTATCCAATCCTCTATCCTATCCTCTATCCTATCCTATACTCTATCCTATCCTATCCTCTATCGTATCCTATCCTCTATCCTATCCTGTCCTCTATCCTATCCTATCCTCTACCCTATCCTATCCTCTATCCTATCCCATCCTCAATCCTATCCTTTCCTCTATCCTATAATCTATCCTACCCTATCCTCTTACTTATCCTATCCTCTATCCTATCCTATCCTCTATCATATCCTATCATCTATCGTATCCAATCCTCTATCCTATCCTCAATTCTATCCTATCCTCTATCCTATCCTATCCTCTATGCAATCCTATCCTCTATCCTATTCTATCCTCTATCCTATCCAATCCCCTATCCTATCCTCTATCCTCTCCTATCCTCTACCCCATAATACCATGTATCCTATCCTATTCTCCATCCTATCCTCTCCTATCCTCTTTCGTATGCTCTATCCTACCCTATCAACTATCCTATCCCATCCTCAATCCTATCCTTTCCTCTATCCTATAATCTATCCTATCCTCTTACTTATCCTATCCTATCCTCTATAGTATTCTCTATCCTATCCAATCCTCTATCCTATCCTATCCTCAATCCAATCGTATCCTCTATACTATCCTATCAACTATCGTATCCTATCCTCTATCCTATCGAATCCTCTATCCTATTCCATCCTCTATCCTATCCTATCCTCAATACAATCCTATTCTCTATCCTATCCATTCCTCTATAGTATCGTATCTTCTATCGCATCCTATCCTCTATCATATCCTATCCTTTATCCTATACAATCTCATATATTATCCTATCCTCTATCATATCCTATCCTCTATCGTATCCTATCTTCTATCCTATCCAATCCTCTATCCTATCCTCAATCCTATCCTATCCTCTATCCTATCCTATCCTCTGTGCAATCCTATCCTCTATCCTATTCTATCCTCTATCCTATCCAATCACATATCCTATCCTCTATCCTCTCCTATCCTCTACCCCATAATACCATGTATCCTATCCTATTCTCCATCCTATCCTATCCTATCCTCTTTCGTATGCTCTATGCTATCCTATCAACTATCCTATCCCATCCTCAATCCTATCCTATCCTCTATCATATCCCATCCTCTATCCTATCCTATCCTCTATCTTATCCTATCCTCTATCCTATCCTATCCTCTATCCTATCCTATCCTCTATCCTATCCAATCCTCTATCCTATTCTATCCTCTATCCTATCCTATCCTCAATCCAATCCTATCCTCTTATTAAACCTATCCTCTATCTTATCCTATCCTCTATCCTATCCTATCCTCTATCGTATCCTATCCTCTATCCTATCCAATCCTCTATCCCATCCTCTATCCTATCCTATCCTCTATCTTATCCTATCCTCTATCCTATCCTATCCTCTATCGTATCATATCCTCTATCCTATCCAATCCTCTATCCCATCCTCTATCCTATCCTATCCTCTATCTTATCCTATCCTCTATCCTATCCTATTCTCTATTCTATCCTATCCTCTATCCTATCCAATCCCCAATCCTATCCTCTATCCTATCCTATCCTCTATCCTATCTTATCCTCTATCCTATCCTGTCCTCTATCCTAACCTATCGTCTATCCTATCCTATCCTCAATCCTATCCTATCCTCTATCATATCCCATCCTCTATCCTATCCTATCCTCTATCTTATCCTATCCTCTATCCTATCCTATCCTGTATCCTATCCTATCCTCTATCCTATCCAATCCTCTATCCTATTCTATCCTCTATCCTATCCTATCCTCAATCCAATCCTATCCTCTTATTAAACCTATCCTCTATCTTATCCTATCCTCTATCCAATCCTATCCTCTATCCTATCCTATCCTCTATCGTATCCTATCCTCTATCCTATCCAATCCTCTATCCCATCCTCTATCCTATCCTATCCTCTATCTTATCCTATCCTCTATCCTACCCTATCCTCTATCGTATCCTATCCTCTATCCTATCCAATCCTCTATCCCATCCTCTATCCTATCCTATCCTCTATCTTATCCTATCCTCTATCCTATCCTATCCTCAATCCAATCATATCCTCTATCCTATCCTATCCTGTATCTTATCCTATCCTCTACCCTATCCAATAATCTATCCTATTCTATCCTCTATTCTATCCTATCCTCAATCCAATCCTATCCTCTATCCTATCCTATCCTCTATCCAATCCTATCCTCTATCCTATCCTATCCTATCCTCTATCGTATCCTATCCTCTATCCTATCCAATCCTCTATCCTATCCTCTATCCTATCCTATCCTCTATCCTATCCTATCCAATCCTCTATATTATCCTCAATCCTATCCTATCCTTTATCCTATAATACCATTTATCCTATTCTATTCTCCAACCTATCCTATCCTATCCTCTATCGTATGCTCTATCCTATCCTATCAACTATCCTATCCTATCCTCAATCCTATCCTATCCTCTATCATATCCCATCCTCTATCCTATGCTATCCTATCCTATCCTCTATCGTATGCTCTATCCTATCCTATCAACTATCCTATCCTATTCTCTATTCTATCCTATCCTCTATCCTATCCAATCCCCAATCCTATCCTCTATCCTATCCTATCCTCTATCCTATCTTATCCTCTATCCTATCCTGTCCTCTATCCTAACCTATCGTCTATCCTATCCTATCCTCTATCCTATCCTATCCTCTATCCTATCCGATCCTCTATCCTATACTATCCTCTATCCTATCCTATCCTCAATCCAATCCTATCCTCTATCCTATCCTATCCTCTATCGTATCCTATCCTCTATCGTATCCAATCCCCTATCCAACTCTATCCTCTATCCTATCCTATCCTCAATCCAATCCTATTCTCTATTCTATCCTATCCTCTATCCTATCCTATCCTCTATCCTATCCAATTACCTATCATATCCTCTATCATATCCTATTCTCTATCCTATCCTATACTCTATCCTATCCTATCCTCTATCGTATCCTATCCTCTATCCTATCCTGTCCTCTATCCTATCCTATCCTATCCTCTATCCTATCCCATCCTCAATCCTATCCTTTCCTCTATCCTATAATCTATCCTATCCTATCCTCTTACTTATCCTATCCTCTATCCTATCCTATCCTCTACCCTATCCAATCCTCTATCCTACCCTCTATCCTATCCTATCCTCTATCCTATTCTATTCTCTACCCTATCCTATCCTCTATCGTATCCTATCCTCTATCGTATGCTCTATCCTACCCTATCCTCTATCCTATCCAAACCCCTATCCTATCCTCTATCCTATCCTATCCTCTATCCTATACTATCCTCTATCGTATGCTATATCGTATTCTGTCCACTATCGTATGCTATATCGTATCCTATACTCTATCGTATCCAATCCCCTATCCTATCCTCTATCCTCTCCTATACTCAATCCAATCCTATCCTCTATCCTATCCTATCCTCTATCATATCCTATTCTCTATCCTATCCTGTCCTCTATCCTATCCTATCCGCTATCCTATCCTATCCTCTATCCTATCCTACCCTCAATGCTATCCTATCCTCTATCCTATCGTATCCTCTATCCAATCCTATGCTCTATCCTATCCTCTATCCTATCCTTTCCTCTATAATATCGTATCTTCTATCGTATCCTATCCTCTATCCTATCCTATTCTCTATCCTATCCTATCCTCTATCATATCCTATCCTCTATCCTATGCTATCCTCTATCCTATCCTATCCGCTATCCTATCTTACCCTCTATGCTATCCTATCCTCTATCCTATCCTATCCTCTATCGTATGCTGGATCCTATCCTATCCTCTATCCTATCCTATCCTCAATCCTATCCTATCCTCTATCATATACTATCCTCTATCCTATCCTATCCTCTATCCTATCCTATCCTCTATCCTATATTATCCTCTATCCTATCCTGTCCTCTATTCTATCCTATCCTCTATCTTATCCTATCCACTATCCTATCTTATCCTCTATCCTATCCTATCCTCTATCCTATCCTATCCTCTATCGTATCCGATCCTCAATCCTATACTATCCTCTATCCTATCCTATCCTGTATCCTATCCTATCCTCTATCCTATCCTATCCTCTATCCTATCCAATCTCATATCCTATCCAATCTCATATCCTATCCTATCCTCTATCATGTCCTATCCTCTATCGTATCCTATCGTCTATCCTATCCAATCCTCTATCCTATCCTATCCTCTATCGTATCCTATCGTCTATCCTATCCAATCCTCTATCCTATCCTCAATCCTATCCTATCCTCTATCCTATCCTATCCTCTATCCTATCCTATCCTCTATCCTATCCTATCCTCTATCCTATCCTATCCTCTATCCTATCCTATCCTCTATCCTATCCAATCCTCTATCCTATCCTATCCTCTATCCTATCCTATCGTCTATCCTATCCTATCCTCTATCGTATCCTATCCTGTATCCTATCCTCTATCCTATCCTATCCTGTATCCTATCCAATCCCCTATCCAATCCTCTATCCTATCCGATCCTCTATCCTATTATACCATGTATCCTATCTTATTCTCTATCCTATCCTATCCTCTATCCTATCCTATCCTCTATCCTATCTTATCCTCTATCCTATCCTATCCTCTATCCTATCCTGTCCTCTATTCTATCCTATCCTCTATCTTATCCTATCTACTATCCTATCTTATCCTCTACCCTATCCTATCCTCCATCCTATCCTATCCTCTATCGTATTCTATCCTCTATCCTAACCTATACTCTATCCTATCTTATCCTCTATCGTGTCCTATCCTCTATGGTATCCTATCCTCTATCCTATCCCATCCTCTATCCTATCCTCTATCCTATCCTATCCTCTATCCTATCCTCTATCCTATCCAATCCTCTATCCTATCCTCTATCCTATCCTATACTCTATCCTACCCTATCCTCTATCGTATCCTATCCTCTATCCTATCCTGTCCTCTATCCTATCCTATCCTCTATCCTATCCTATCCTCTATCCTATCCCATCCTCAATCCTATCCTTTCCTCTATCCTATAATCTATCCTACCCTATCCTCTTACTTATCCTATCCTCTATCCTATCCTATCCTCTATCCTATCCGATCCTCTATCCTATACTATCCTCTATCCTATCCTATCCTCAATCCAATCCTATCCTCTATCCTATCCTATCCTCTATCGTATCCTATCCTCTATCGTATCCAATCCCCTATCCTACTCTATCCTCTTTCCTATCCTATCCTCAATCCAATCCTATTCTCTATTCTATCCTATCCTCTATCCTATCCTATCCTCTATCCTATCCAATCCCCTATCCTATCCTCTATCATATCCTATTCTCTATCCTATCCTATACTCTATCCTATCCTATCCTCTATCGTATCCTATCCTCTATCCTATCCTGTCCTCAATCCTATCCTATCCTATCCTCTATCCTATCCCATCCTCAATCCTATCCTTTCCTCTATCCTATAATCTATCCTATCCTATCCTCTTACTTATCCTATCCTCTATCTTATCCTATCCTCTATCCTATCCTATCCTCTATCGTATCCTATCCTCTATCCTATCCAATCCTCTATCCCATCCTCTATCCTATCCTATCCTCTATCTTATCCTATCCTCTATCCTATCCTATCCTCAATCCAATCATATCCTCTATCCTATCCTATCCTCTATCTTATCCTATCCTCTACCCTATCCAATAATCTATCCTATTCTATCCTCTATTCTATCCTATCCTCAATCCAATCCTATCCTCTATCCTATCCTATCCTCTATCCAATCCTATCCTCTATCCTATCCTATCCTATCCTCTATCGTATCCTATCCTCTATCCTATCCAATCCTCTATACTATCCTCTATCCTATCCTATCCTCTATCCTATCCTATCCAATCCTCTATCCTATCCTCAATCCTATCCTATCCTTTATCCTATAATACCATTTATCCTATCCTATTCTCCATCCTATCCTATCCTATCCTCTATCGTATGCTCTATCCTATCCTATCAACTATACTATCCTATCCTCAATCCTATCCTATCCTCTATCATATCCCATCCTCTATCCTATGCTATCCTATCCTATCCTCTATCGTATGCTCTATCCTATCCTATCAACTATCCTATCCTATTCTCTATTCTATCCTATCCTCTATCCTATCCAATCCCCAATCCTATCCTCTATCCTATCCTATCCTCTATCCTATCTTATCCTCTATCCTATCCTGTCCTCTATCCTAACCTATCCTCTATCCTATCCTATCCTCTATCCTATCATATCCTCTATCGTATCCTATCCTCTATCCTAACCTATACTCTATCCTATCTTATCCTCTATCGTGTCCTATCCTCTATGGTATCCTATCCTCTATCCTATCCCATCCTCTATCCTGTCCTCTATCCTAGCCTATCCTCTATCCTATCCTCTATCCTATCCAATCCTCTATCCTATCCTCTATCCTATCCTATACTCTATCCTATCCTATCCTCTATCGTATCCTATCCTCTATCCTATCCTGTCCTCTATCCTATCCTATCCTCTATCATATCCTATCCTCTATCCTATCCCATCCTCAATCCTATCCTTTCCTCTATCCTATAATCTATTCTACCCTATCCTCTTACTTATCCTATCCTCTATCCTATCCGATCCTCTATCCTATACTATCCTCTATCCTATCCTATCCTCAATCCAATCCTATCCTCTATCCTATCCTATCCTCTATCGTATCCTATCCTCTATCGTATCCAATCCCCTATCCTACTCTATCCTCTATCCTATCCTATCCTCAATCCAATCCTATTCTCTATTCTATCCTATCCTCTATCGTATCCTATCCTCTATCCTATCCAATCCTCTATCCCATCCTCTATCCTATCCTATCCTCTATCTTATCCTATCCTCTATCCTACCCTATCCTCTATCGTATCCTATCCTCTATCCTATCCAATCCTCTATCCCATCCTCTATCCTATCCTATCCTCTATCTTATCCTATCCTCTATCCTATCCTATCCTCAATCCAATCATATCCTCTATCCTATCCTATCCTGTATCTTATCCTATCCTCTACCCTATCCAATAATCTATCCTATTCTATCCTCTATTCTATCCTATCCTCAATCCAATCCTATCCTCTATCCTATCCTATCCTCTATCCAATCCTATCCTCTATCCTATCCTATCCTATCCTCTATCGTATCCTATCCTCTATCCTATCCAATCCTCTATCCTATCCTCTATCCTATCCTATCCTCTATCCTATCCTATCCAATCCTCTATATTATCCTCAATCCTATCCTATCCTTTATCCTATAATACCATTTATCCTATTCTATTCTCCAACCTATCCTATCCTATCCTCTATCGTATGCTCTATCCTATCCTATCAACTATCCTATCCTATCCTCAATCCTATCCTATCCTCTATCATATCCCATCCTCTATCCTATGCTATCCTATCCTATCCTCTATCGTATGCTCTATCCTATCCTATCAACTATCCTATCCTATTCTCTATTCTATCCTATCCTCTATCCTATCCAATCCCCAATCCTATCCTCTATCCTATCCTATCCTCTATCCTATCTTATCCTCTATCCTATCCTGTCCTCTATCCTAACCTATCGTCTATCCTATCCTATCCTCTATCCTATCCTATCCTCTATCCTATCCGATCCTCTATCCTATACTATCCTCTATCCTATCCTATCCTCAATCCAATCCTATCCTCTATCCTATCCTATCCTCTATCGTATCCTATCCTCTATCGTATCCAATCCCCTATCCAACTCTATCCTCTATCCTATCCTATCCTCAATCCAATCCTATTCTCTATTCTATCCTATCCTCTATCCTATCCTATCCTCTATCCTATCCAATTACCTATCATATCCTCTATCATATCCTATTCTCTATCCTATCCTATACTCTATCCTATCCTATCCTCTATCGTATCCTATCCTCTATCCTATCCTGTCCTCTATCCTATCCTATCCTATCCTCTATCCTATCCCATCCTCAATCCTATCCTTTCCTCTATCCTATAATCTATCCTATCCTATCCTCTTACTTATCCTATCCTCTATCCTATCCTATCCTCTACCCTATCCAATCCTCTATCCTACCCTCTATCCTATCCTATCCTCTATCCTATTCTATTCTCTACCCTATCCTATCCTCTATCGTATCCTATCCTCTATCGTATGCTCTATCCTACCCTATCCTCTATCCTATCCAAACCCCTATCCTATCCTCTATCCTATCCTATCCTCTATCCTATACTATCCTCTATCGTATGCTATATCGTATTCTGTCCACTATCGTATGCTATATCGTATCCTATACTCTATCGTATCCAATCCCCTATCCTATCCTCTATCCTCTCCTATACTCAATCCAATCCTATCCTCTATCCTATCCTATCCTCTATCATATCCTATTCTCTATCCTATCCTGTCCTCTATCCTATCCTATCCGCTATCCTATCCTATCCTCTATCCTATCCTACCCTCAATGCTATCCTATCCTCTATCCTATCGTATCCTCTATCCAATCCTATGCTCTATCCTATCCTCTATCCTATCCTTTCCTCTATAATATCGTATCTTCTATCGTATCCTATCCTCTATCCTATCCTATTCTCTATCCTATCCTATCCTCTATCATATCCTATCCTCTATCCTATGCTATCCTCTATCCTATCCTATCCGCTATCCTATCTTACCCTCTATGCTATCCTATCCTCTATCCTATCCTATCCTCTATCGTATGCTGGATCCTATCCTATCCTCTATCCTATCCTATCCTCAATCCTATCCTATCCTCTATCATATACTATCCTCTATCCTATCCTATCCTCTATCCTATCCTATCCTCTATCCTATATTATCCTCTATCCTATCCTGTCCTCTATTCTATCCTATCCTCTATCTTATCCTATCCACTATCCTATCTTATCCTCTATCCTATCCTATCCTCTATCCTATCCTATCCTCTATCGTATCCGATCCTCAATCCTATACTATCCTCTATCCTATCCTATCCTGTATCCTATCCTATCCTCTATCCTATCCTATCCTCTATCCTATCCAATCTCATATCCTATCCAATCTCATATCCTATCCTATCCTCTATCATGTCCTATCCTCTATCGTATCCTATCGTCTATCCTATCCAATCCTCTATCCTATCCTATCCTCTATCGTATCCTATCGTCTATCCTATCCAATCCTCTATCCTATCCTCAATCCTATCCTATCCTCTATCCTATCCTATCCTCTATCCTATCCTATCCTCTATCCTATCCTATCCTCTATCCTATCCTATCCTCTATCCTATCCTATCCTCTATCCTATCCAATCCTCTATCCTATCCTATCCTCTATCCTATCCTATCGTCTATCCTATCCTATCCTCTATCGTATCCTATCCTGTATCCTATCCTCTATCCTATCCTATCCTGTATCCTATCCAATCCCCTATCCAATCCTCTATCCTATCCGATCCTCTATCCTATTATACCATGTATCCTATCTTATTCTCTATCCTATCCTATCCTCTATCCTATCCTATCCTCTATCCTATCTTATCCTCTATCCTATCCTATCCTCTATCCTATCCTGTCCTCTATTCTATCCTATCCTCTATCTTATCCTATCTACTATCCTATCTTATCCTCTACCCTATCCTATCCTCCATCCTATCCTATCCTCTATCGTATTCTATCCTCTATCCTAACCTATACTCTATCCTATCTTATCCTCTATCGTGTCCTATCCTCTATGGTATCCTATCCTCTATCCTATCCCATCCTCTATCCTATCCTCTATCCTATCCTATCCTCTATCCTATCCTCTATCCTATCCAATCCTCTATCCTATCCTCTATCCTATCCTATACTCTATCCTACCCTATCCTCTATCGTATCCTATCCTCTATCCTATCCTGTCCTCTATCCTATCCTATCCTCTATCCTATCCTATCCTCTATCCTATCCCATCCTCAATCCTATCCTTTCCTCTATCCTATAATCTATCCTACCCTATCCTCTTACTTATCCTATCCTCTATCCTATCCTATCCTCTATCCTATCCGATCCTCTATCCTATACTATCCTCTATCCTATCCTATCCTCAATCCAATCCTATCCTCTATCCTATCCTATCCTCTATCGTATCCTATCCTCTATCGTATCCAATCCCCTATCCTACTCTATCCTCTTTCCTATCCTATCCTCAATCCAATCCTATTCTCTATTCTATCCTATCCTCTATCCTATCCTATCCTCTATCCTATCCAATCCCCTATCCTATCCTCTATCATATCCTATTCTCTATCCTATCCTATACTCTATCCTATCCTATCCTCTATCGTATCCTATCCTCTATCCTATCCTGTCCTCAATCCTATCCTATCCTATCCTCTATCCTATCCCATCCTCAATCCTATCCTTTCCTCTATCCTATAATCTATCCTATCCTATCCTCTTACTTATCCTATCCTCTATCTTATCCTATCCTCTATCCTATCCTATCCTCTATCGTATCCTATCCTCTATCCTATCCAATCCTCTATCCCATCCTCTATCCTATCCTATCCTCTATCTTATCCTATCCTCTATCCTATCCTATCCTCAATCCAATCATATCCTCTATCCTATCCTATCCTCTATCTTATCCTATCCTCTACCCTATCCAATAATCTATCCTATTCTATCCTCTATTCTATCCTATCCTCAATCCAATCCTATCCTCTATCCTATCCTATCCTCTATCCAATCCTATCCTCTATCCTATCCTATCCTATCCTCTATCGTATCCTATCCTCTATCCTATCCAATCCTCTATACTATCCTCTATCCTATCCTATCCTCTATCCTATCCTATCCAATCCTCTATCCTATCCTCAATCCTATCCTATCCTTTATCCTATAATACCATTTATCCTATCCTATTCTCCATCCTATCCTATCCTATCCTCTATCGTATGCTCTATCCTATCCTATCAACTATACTATCCTATCCTCAATCCTATCCTATCCTCTATCATATCCCATCCTCTATCCTATGCTATCCTATCCTATCCTCTATCGTATGCTCTATCCTATCCTATCAACTATCCTATCCTATTCTCTATTCTATCCTATCCTCTATCCTATCCAATCCCCAATCCTATCCTCTATCCTATCCTATCCTCTATCCTATCTTATCCTCTATCCTATCCTGTCCTCTATCCTAACCTATCCTCTATCCTATCCTATCCTCTATCCTATCATATCCTCTATCGTATCCTATCCTCTATCCTAACCTATACTCTATCCTATCTTATCCTCTATCGTGTCCTATCCTCTATGGTATCCTATCCTCTATCCTATCCCATCCTCTATCCTGTCCTCTATCCTAGCCTATCCTCTATCCTATCCTCTATCCTATCCAATCCTCTATCCTATCCTCTATCCTATCCTATACTCTATCCTATCCTATCCTCTATCGTATCCTATCCTCTATCCTATCCTGTCCTCTATCCTATCCTATCCTCTATCATATCCTATCCTCTATCCTATCCCATCCTCAATCCTATCCTTTCCTCTATCCTATAATCTATTCTACCCTATCCTCTTACTTATCCTATCCTCTATCCTATCCGATCCTCTATCCTATACTATCCTCTATCCTATCCTATCCTCAATCCAATCCTATCCTCTATCCTATCCTATCCTCTATCGTATCCTATCCTCTATCGTATCCAATCCCCTATCCTACTCTATCCTCTATCCTATCCTATCCTCAATCCAATCCTATTCTCTATTCTATCCTATCCTCTATCCTATCCTATCCTCTATCCTATCCAATTACCTATCATATCCTCTATCATATCCTATTCTCTATCCTATCCTATACTCTATCCTATCCTATCCTCTATCGTATCCTATCCTCTATCCTATCCTGTCCTCTATCCTATCCTATCCTATCCTCTATCCTATCCCATCCTCAATCCTATCCTTTCCTCTATCCTATAATCTATCCTATCCTATCCTCTTACTTATCCTATCCTCTATCCTATCCTATCCTCTACCCTATCCAATCCTCTATCCTACCCTCTATCCTATCCTATCCTCTATCCTATTCTATTCTCTACCCTATCCTATCCTCTATCGTATCCTATCCTCTATCGTATGCTCTATCCTACCCTATCCTCTATCCTATCCAAACCCCTATCCTATCCTCTATCCTATCCTATCCTCTATCCTATACTATCCTCTATCGTATGCTATATCGTATTCTGTCCACTATCGTATGCTATATCGTATCCTATCCTCTATCGTATCCAATCCCCTATCCTATCCTCTATCCTCTCCTATACTCAATCCAATCCTATCCTCTATCCTATCCTATCCTCTATCGTATCCTATCCTCTATCCTATCCAATCCTCTATCCCATTCTATCCTCTATCCTATCCTATCCTCAATCCGATCCTATCCTCTATCCTATCCTATTCTCTATCCTATCCTGTCCTCTATCCTATCCTATCCGCTATCCTATCCTATCCTCTATCCTATCCTACCCTCAATGCTATCCTATCCTCTATCCTATCGTATCCTCTATCCAATCCTATGCTCTATCCTATCCTCTATCCTATCCTTTCCTCTATAATATCGTATCTTCTATCGTATCCTATCCTCTATCCTATCCTATTCTCTATCCTATCCTATCCTCTATCATATCCTATCCTCTATCCTATGCTATCCTCTATCCTATCCTATCCTCTATCCTATCCTATCCTCAATTCTATCCTATCCTCTATCATATACTATCCTCTATCCTATCCTATCCTCTATCCTATCCTATCCTCTATCCTATATTATCCTCTATCCTATCCTGTCCTCTATTCTATCCTATCCTCTATCGTATCCTATCCACTATCCTATCTTATCCTCTATCCTATCCTATCCTCTATCCTATCCTATCCTCTATCGTATCCGATCCTCAATCCTATACTATCCTCTATCCTATCCTATCCTGTATCCTATCCTATCCTCTATCCTATCCTATCCTCTATCCTATCCTATCCTCTATCCTATCCTATCCTCTATCCTATCCTATCCTCTATCCTATCCAATCCTCTATCCTATCCTATCCTCTATCCTATCCTATCCTATCCTCTATCGTATCCTATCCTGTATCCTATCCTATCCTGTATCCTATCCAATCCCCTATCCAATCCTCTATCCTATCCGATCCTCTATCCTATTATACCATGTATCCTATCTTATTCTCTATCCTATCCTCTATCCTATCCTATCCTCTATCCTATCTTATCCTCTATCCTATCCTATCCTCTATCCTATCCTGTCCTCTATTCTATCCTATCCTCTATCTTATCCTATCTACTATCCTATCTTATCCTCTACCCTATCCTATCCTCCATCCTATCCTATCCTCTATCGTATTCTATCCTCTATCCTAACCTATACTCTATCCTATCTTATCCTCTATCGTGTCCTATCCTCTATGGTATCCTATCCTCTATCCTATCCCATCCTCTATCCTATCCTCTATCCTATCCTATCCTCTATCCTATCCTCTATCCTATCCAATCCTCTATCCTATCCTCTATCCTATCCTATACTCTATCCTATCCTATCCTCTATCGTATCCTATCCTCTATCCTATCCTGTCCTCTATCCTATCCTATCCTCTATCCTATCCTATCCTCTATCCTATCCCATCCTCAATCCTATCCTTTCCTCTATCCTATAATCTATCCTACCCTATCCTCTTACTTATCCTATCCTCTATCCTATCCTATCCTCTATCCTATCCGATCCTCTATCCTATACTATCCTCTATCCTATCCTATCCTCTATCCTATCCAATCCCCTATCCTATCCTCTATCATATCCTATTCTCTATCCTATCCTATACTCTATCCTATCCTATCCTCTATCGTATCCTATCCTCTATCCTATCCTGTCCTCTATCCTATCCTATCCTATCCTCTATCCTATCCCATCCTCAATCCTATCCTTTCCTCTATCCTATAATCTATCCTATCCTATCCTCTTACTTATCCTATCCTCTATCTTATCCTATCCTCTATCCTATCCTATCCTCTATCGTATCCTATCCTCTATCCTATCCAATCCTCTATCCCATCCTCTATCCTATCCTATCCTCTATCTTATCCTATCCTCTATCCTATCCTATCCTCTATCGTATCCTATCCTCTATCCTATCCAATCCTCTATCCCATCCTCTATCCTATCCTATCCTCTATCTTATCCTATCCTCTATCCTATCCTATCCTCAATCCAATCATATCCTCTATCCTATCCTATCCTCTATCTTATCCTATCCTCTACCCTATCCAATAATCTAAATTATTCTATCCTCTATTCTATCCTATCCTCAATCCAATCCTATCCTCTATCCTATCCTATCCTCTATCCTATCCAATCCCCTATCCTATCCTCTATCATATCCTATTCTCTATCCTATCCTATACTCTATCCTATCCTATCCTCTATCGTATCCTATCCTCTATCCTATCCTGTCCTCTATCCTATCCTATCCTATCCTCTATCCTATCCCATCCTCAATCCTATCCTTTCCTCTATCCTATAATCTATCCTATCCTATCCTCTTACTTATCCTATCCTCTATCTTATCCTATCCTCTATCCTATCCTATCCTCTATCGTATCCTATCCTCTATCCTATCCAATCCTCTATCCCATCCTCTATCCTATCCTATCCTCTTACTTATCCTATCCTCTATCTTATCCTATCCTCTATCCTATCCTATCCTCTATCGTATCCTATCCTCTATCCTATCCAATCCTCTATCCCATCCTCTATCCTATCCTATCCTCTATCTTATCCTATCCTCTATCCTATCCTATCCTCAATCCAATCATATCCTCTATCCTATCCTATCCTCTATCTTATCCTATCCTCTACCCTATCCAATAATCTATCCTATTCTATCCTCTATTCTATCCTATCCTCAATCCAATCCTATCCTCTATCCTATCCTATCCTCTATCCAATCCTATCCTCTATCCTATCCTATCCTATCCTCTATCGTATCCTATCCTCTATCCTATCCAATCCTCTATACTATCCTCTATCCTATCCTATCCTCTATCCTATCCTATCCAATCCTCTATCCTATCCTCAATCCTATCCTATCCTTTATCCTATAATACCATTTATCCTATCCTATTCTCCATCCTATCCTATCCTATCCTCTATCGTATGCTCTATCCTATCCTATCAACTATACTATCCTATCCTCAATCCTATCCTATCCTCTATCGTATCCTATCCTCTATCCTAACCTATACTCTATCCTATCTTATCCTCTATCGTGTCCTATCCTCTATGGTATCCTATCCTCTATCCTATCCCATCCTCTATCCTGTCCTCTATCCTAGCCTATCCTCTATCCTATCCTCTATCCTATCCAATCCTCTATCCTATCCTCTATCCTATCCTATACTCTATCCTATCCTATCCTCTATCGTATCCTATCCTCTATCCTATCCTGTCCTCTATCCTATCCTATCCTCTATCATATCCTATCCTCTATCCTATCCCATCCTCAATCCTATCCTTTCCTCTATCCTATAATCTATTCTACCCTATCCTCTTACTTATCCTATCCTCTATCCTATCCTATCCTCTATCCTATCCGATCCTCTATCCTATACTATCCTCTATCCTATCCTATCCTCAATCCAATCCTATCCTCTATCCTATCCTATCCTCTATCGTATCCTATCCTCTATCGTATCCAATCCCCTATCCTACTCTATCCTCTATCCTATCCTATCCTCAATCCAATCCTATTCTCTATTCTATCCTATCCTCTATCCTATCCTATCCTCTATCCTATCCAATTACCTATCATATCCTCTATCATATCCTATTCTCTATCCTATCCTATACTCTATCCTATCCTATCCTCTATCGTATCCTATCCTCTATCCTATCCTGTCCTCTATCCTATCCTATCCTATCCTCTATCCTATCCCATCCTCAATCCTATCCTTTCCTCTATCCTATAATCTATCCTATCCTATCCTCTTACTTATCCTATCCTCTATCCTATCCTATCCTCTACCCTATCCAATCCTCTATCCTACCCTCTATCCTATCCTATCCTCTATCCTATTCTATTCTCTACCCTATCCTATCCTCTATCGTATCCTATCCTCTATCGTATGCTCTATCCTACCCTATCCTCTATCCTATCCAAACCCCTATCCTATCCTCTATCCTATCCTATCCTCTATCCTATACTATCCTCTATCGTATGCTATATCGTATTCTGTCCACTATCGTATGCTATATCGTATCCTATCCTCTATCGTATCCAATCCCCTATCCTATCCTCTATCCTCTTCTATACTCAACCCAATCCTATCCTCTATCCTATCCTATCCTCTATCGTATCCTATCCTCTATCCTATCCAATCCTCTATCCCATTCTATCCTCTATCCTATCCTATCCTCAATCCGATCCTATCCTCTATCCTATCCTATTCTCTATCCTATCCTGTCCTCTATCCTATCCTATCCGCTATCCTATCCTATCCTCTATCCTATCCTACCCTCAATGCTATCCTATCCTCTATCCTATCGTATCCTCTATCCAATCCTATGCTCTATCCTATCCTCTATCCTATCCTTTCCTCTATAATATCGTATCTTCTATCGTATCCTATCCTCTATCCTATCCTATTCTCTATCCTATCCTATCCTCTATCATATCCTATCCTCTATCCTATGCTATCCTCTATCCTATCCTATCCTCTATCCTATCCTATCCTCAATTCTATCCTATCCTCTATCATATACTATCCTCTATCCTATCCTATCCTCTATCCTATCCTATCCTCTATCCTATATTATCCTCTATCCTATCCTGTCCTCTATTCTATCCTATCCTCTATCGTATCCTATCCACTATCCTATCTTATCCTCTATCCTATCCTATCCTCTATCCTATCCTATCCTCTATCGTATCCGATCCTCAATCCTATACTATCCTCTATCCTATCCTATCCTGTATCCTATCCTATCCTCTATCCTATCCTATCCTCTATCCTATCCTATCCTCTATCCTATCCTATCCTCTATCCTATCCTATCCTCTATCCTATCCAATCCTCTATCCTATCCTATCCTCTATCCTATCCTATCCTATCCTCTATCGTATCCTATCCTGTATCCTATCCTATCCTGTATCCTATCCAATCCCCTATCCAATCCTCTATCCTATCCGATCCTCTATCCTATTATACCATGTATCCTATCTTATTCTCTATCCTATCCTCTATCCTATCCTATCCTCTATCCTATCTTATCCTCTATCCTATCCTATCCTCTATCCTATCCTGTCCTCTATTCTATCCTATCCTCTATCTTATCCTATCTACTATCCTATCTTATCCTCTACCCTATCCTATCCTCCATCCTATCCTATCCTCTATCGTATTCTATCCTCTATCCTAACCTATACTCTATCCTATCTTATCCTCTATCGTGTCCTATCCTCTATGGTATCCTATCCTCTATCCTATCCCATCCTCTATCCTATCCTCTATCCTATCCTATCCTCTATCCTATCCTCTATCCTATCCAATCCTCTATCCTATCCTCTATCCTATCCTATACTCTATCCTATCCTATCCTCTATCGTATCCTATCCTCTATCCTATCCTGTCCTCTATCCTATCCTATCCTCTATCCTATCCTATCCTCTATCCTATCCCATCCTCAATCCTATCCTTTCCTCTATCCTATAATCTATCCTACCCTATCCTCTTACTTATCCTATCCTCTATCCTATCCTATCCTCTATCCTATCCGATCCTCTATCCTATACTATCCTCTATCCTATCCTATCCTCTATCCTATCCAATCCCCTATCCTATCCTCTATCATATCCTACTCTCTATCCTATCCTATACTCTATCCTATCCTATCCTCTATCGTATCCTATCCTCTATCCTATCCTGTCCTCTATCCTATCCTATCCTATCCTCTATCCTATCCCATCCTCAATCCTATCCTTTCCTCTATCCTATAATCTATCCTATCCTATCCTCTTACTTATCCTATCCTCTATCTTATCCTATCCTCTATCCTATCCTATCCTCTATCGTATCCTATCCTCTATCCTATCCAATCCTCTATCCCATCCTCTATCCTATCCTATCCTCTATCTTATCCTATCCTCTATCCTATCCTATCCTCTATCGTATCCTATCCTCTATCCTATCCAATCCTCTATCCCATCCTCTATCCTATCCTATCCTCTATCTTATCCTATCCTCTATCCTATCCTATCCTCAATCCAATCACATCCTCTATCCTATCCTATCCTCTATCTTATCCTATCCTCTACCCTATCCAATAATCTAAATTATTCTATCCTCTATTCTATCCTATCCTCAATCCAATCCTATCCTCTATCCTATCCTATCCTCTATCCAATCCTATCCTATCCTCTATCGTATCCTGTCCTCTATCCTATCCTATCCTCTATCCTATCCTATCCTCTATCCTATCCCATCCTCAATCCTATCCTTTCCTCTATCCTATAATCTATCCTACCCTATCCTCTTACTTATCCTATCCTCTATCCTATCCTATCCTCTATCCTATCCGATCCTCTATCCTATACTATCCTCTATCCTATCCTATCCTCAATCCAATCCTATCCTCTATCCTATCCTATCCTCTATCGTATCCTATCCTCTATCGTATCCAATCCCCTATCCTACTCTATCCTCTATCCTATCCTATCCTCAATCCAATCCTATTCTCTATTCTATCCTATCCTCTATCCTATCCTATCCTCTATCCTATCCAATTACCTATCCTATCCTCTATCATATCCTATTCTCTATCCTATCCTATACTCTATCCTATCCTATCCTCTATCGTATCCTATCCTCTATCCTATCCTGTCCTCTATCCTATCCTATCCTATCCTCTATCCTATCCCATCCTCAATCCTATCCTTTCCTCTATCCTATAATCTATCCTATCCTATCCTCTTACTTATCCTATCCTCTATCCTATCCTATCCTCTACCCTATCCAATCCTCTATCCTACCCTCTATAATATCCTATCCTCTATCCTATTCTATTCTCTACCCTATCCTATCCTCTATCGTATCCTATCCTCTATCGTTTGCTCTATCCTACCCTATCCTCTATCCTATCCAAACCCCTATCCTATCCTCTATCCTATCCTATCCTCTATCCTATACTATCCTCTATCGTATGCTATATCGTATTCTGTCCACTATCGTATGCTATATCGTATCCTATCCTCTATCGTATCCAATCCCCTATCCTATCCTCTATCCTCTCCTATACTCAATCCAATCCTATCCTCTATCCTATCCTATCCTCTATCGTATCCTATCCTCTATCCTATCCAATCCTCTATCCCATTCTATCCTCTATCCTATCCTATCCTCAATCCGATCCTATCCTCTATCCTATCCTATTCTCTATCCTATCCTGTCCTCTATCCTATCCTATCCGCTATCCTATCCTATCCTCTATCCTATCCTACCCTCAATGCTATCCTATCCTCTATCCTATCGTATCCTCTATCCAATCCTATGCTCTATCCTATCCTCTATCCTATCCTTTCCTCTATAATATCGTATCTTCTATCGTATCCTATCCTCTATCCTATCCTATTCTCTATCCTATCCTATCCTCTATCATATCCTATCCTCTATCCTATGCTATCCTCTATCCTATCCTATCCGCTATCCTATCTTACCCTCTATGCTATCCTATCCTCTATCCTATCCTATCCTCTATCGTATGCTGGATCCTATCCTATCCTCTATCCTATCCTATCCTCAATCCTATCCTATCCTCTATCATATACTATCCTCTATCCTATCCTATCCTCTATCCTATCCTATCCTCTATCCTATATTATCCTCTATCCTATCCTGTCCTCTATTCTATCCTATCCTCTATCTTATCCTATCCACTATCCTATCTTATCCTCTATCCTATCCTATCCTCTATCCTATCCTATCCTCTATCGTATCCGATCCTCAATCCTATACTATCCTCTACCCTATCCTATCCTGTATCCTATCCTATCCTCTATCCTATCCTATCGTCTATCCTATCCTATCCTCTATCGTATCCTATCCTGTATCCTATCCTCTATCCTATCCTATCCTGTATCCTATCCAATCCCCTATCCAATCCTCTATCCTATCCGATCCTCTACCCTATTATACCATGTATCCTATCTTATTCTCTATCCTATCCTATCCTCTATCCTATCCTATCCTCTATCCTATCTTATCCTCTATCCTATCCTATCCTCTATCCTATCCTGTCCTCTATTCTATCCTATCCTCTATCTTATCCTATCTACTATCCTATCTTATCCTCTACCCTATCCTATCCTCCATCCTATCCTATCCTCTATCGTATTCTATCCTCTATCCTAACCTATACTCTATCCTATCTTATCCTCTATCGTGTCCTATCCTCTATCCTATCCTGTCCTCTATCCTATCCTATCCTCTATCCTATCCCATCCTCTATCCTATCCTCTATCCTATCCTATCCTCTATCCTATCCTCTATCCTATCCTCTATCCTATCCAATCCTCTATCCTATCCTCTATCCTATCCTATACTCTATCCTATCCTATCCTCTATCGTATCCTATCCTCTATCCTATCCTGTCCTCTATCCTATCCTATCCTCTATCCTATTCTATCCTCTATCCTATCCCATCCTCAATCCTATCCTTTCCTCTATCCTATAATCTATCCTACCCTATCCTCTTACTTATCCTATCCTCTATCCTATCCTATCCTCTATCCTATCCGATCCTCTATCCTATACTATCCTCTATCCTATCCTATCCTCAATCCAATCCTATCCTCTATCCTATCCTATCCTCTATCGTATCCAATCCCCTATCCTACTCTATCCTCTATCCTATCCTATCCTCAATCCAATCCTATTCTCTATTCTATCCTATCCTCTATCCTATCCTATCCTCTATCCTATCCAATCCCCTATCCTATCCTCTATCATATCCTATTCTCTATCCTATCCTATACTCTATCCTATCCTATCCTCTATCGTATCCTATCCTCTATCCTATCCTGTCCTCTATCCTATCCTATCCTATCCTCTATCCTATCCCATCCTCAATCCTATCCTTTCCTCTATCCTGTAATCTATCCTATCCTATCCTCTTACTTATCCTATCCTCTATCCTATCCTATCCTCTACCCTATCCAATCCTCTATCCTACCCTCTATCCTATCCTATCCTCTATCCTATCTTATCCTCTATCCTATCCTATCCTCTATCCTATCCTGTCCTCTATTCTATCCTATCGTCTATCTTATCCTATCTACTATCCTATCTTATCCTCTACCCTATCCTATCCTCCATCCTATCCTATCTTCTATCGTATTCTATCCTCTATCCTATCCAATCCCCTATCCTATCCTCTGTCCTATCCTATCCTCAATCCGATCCTATCCTCTATCCTATCCTATTCTCTATCCTATCCTGTCCTCTATCCTATCCTATCCGCTATCCTATCCTATCCTCTATCCTATCCTACCCTCAATGCTATACTATCCTCTATCCTATCGTATCCTCTATCCAATCCTATGCTCTATCCTATCCTCTATCCTATCCTTTCCTCTATAATATCGTATCTTCTATCGTATCCTATCCTCTATCCTATCCTATTCTCTATCCTATCCTATCCTCTATCATATCCTATCCTCTATCCTATGCTATCCTCTATCCTATCCTATCCGCTATCCTATCTTACCCTCTATGCTATCCTATCCTCTATCCTATCCTATCCTCTATTGTATGCTGGATCCTATCCTATCCTCTATCCTATCCTATCCTCAATCCTATCCTATCCTCTATCATATACTATCCTCTATCCTATCCTATCCTCTATCCTATCCTATCCTCTATCCTATATTATCCTCTATCCTATCCTGTCCTCTATTCTATCCTATCCTCTATCTTATCCTATCCACTATCCTATCTTATCCTTTATCCTATCCTATCCTCTATCCTATCCTATCCTCTATCGTATCCGATCCTCAATCCTATACTATCCTCTATCCTATCCTATCCTGTATCCTATCCTATCCTCTATCCTATCCTATCCTCTATCCTATCCAATCTCATATCCTATCCAATCTCATATCCTATCCTATCCTCTATCATGTCCTATCCTCTATCGTATCCTATCGTCTATCCTATCCAATCCTCTATCCTATCCTCAATCCTATCCTATCCTCTATCCTATCCTATCCTCTATCCTATCCTATCCTCTATCCTATCCTATCCTCTATCCTATCCTATCCTCTATCCTATCCTATCCTCTATCCTATCCTATCCTCTATCCTATCCTATCCTCTATCCTATCCTATCCTCTATCCTATCCTATCTTCTATCCTATCCTATCCTCTATCGTATCCTATCCTGTATCCTATCCTCTATCCTATCCTATCCTGTATCCTATCCAATCCCCTATCCAATCCTCTATCCTATCCGATCCTCTACCCTATTATACCATGTATCCTATCTTATTCTCTATCCTATCCTATCCTCTATCCTATCCTATCCTCTATCCTATCTTATCCTCTATCCTATCCTATCCTCTATCCTATCCTGTCCTCTATTCTATCCTATCCTCTATCTTATCCTATCTACTATCCTATCTTATCCTCTACCCTATCCTATCCTCCATCCTATCCTATCCTCTATCGTATTCTATCCTCTATCCTATCCAATCCCCTATCCTATCCTCTGTCCTATCCTATCCTCTATAATATCGTATCTTCTATCGTATCCTATCCTCTATCCTATCCTATCCTCTATCCTATCCTATCCAATCTCATATCCTATCCAATCTCATATCCTATCCAATCTCATATCCTATCCAATCTCATATCCTATCCTATCCTCTATCATATCCTATCCTCTATCGTATCCTATCATCTATCCTATCCAATCCTCTATCCTATCCTCAATCTTATCCTATCCTCCATCCTATCCTATCCTCCATGCTATCCTATCCTCTATGCTATCATATCCTCTATCCTATTCTATCCTCTATCCTATCCTATCCTCAATCCAATCCTATCCTCTATCCTATCCTATCCTCTATCGTATCCTATCCTCTATCCTATCCTATCCTCTATCGTATCTTATCCTCTATCGTATCCTGCCCTCTATACTATCCTATCCTCTATCCTGTTCTATCCACTATCCTATCTTATCCTCTATCCTATCCTATCCTCTATCCTGTCCTATCCTCTATAGTATTCTATCCTCTATCCTATTCAATCCCCTATCCTATCCTCTGTCCTATCCTATCCACTATCATATCCTTTCCTCTATAATATCGTATCTTCTATCCTATCCTATACTCTATCCTATCCTATCCTCTATCATATCCTATCCCCTACCGTATCCTATCCTCTATCCTATCCTATCCTCTATCCTATCCTATCCTCTATCCTATCTTATCCTCTATCCTATCCTGTCCTCTATCCTATCCTATCCTCTATCCTATCCAATCTCATATCCTATCCAATCTCATATCCTATCCTCCATCATGTCCTATCCTCTATCGTATCCTATCCTCTATCCTATTCTATCTTCTATCCTATCTATCCTCAACGCAATCCTATCATCTAGCATATCCTATCCTCTATCCCATTCTATCCTCTATCCTATCCTATCCTCTATCCTATCTTATCCTCTATCCTATCCTATCCTCTATCCTATCCTGTCCTCTATTCTATCCTATCGTCTATCTTATCCTATCTACTATCCTATCTTATCCTCTACCCTATCCTATCCTCCATCCTATCCTATCCTCTATCGTATTCTATCCTCTATCCTATCCAATCCCCTATCCTATCCTCTGTCCTATCCTATCCTCAATCCGATCCTATCCTCTATCCTATCCTATTCTCTATCCTATCCTGTCCTCTATCCTATCCTATCCGCTATCCTATCCTATCCTCTATCCTATCCTACCCTCAATGCTATACTATCCTCTATCCTATCGTATCCTCTATCCAATCCTATGCTCTATCCTATCCTCTATCCTATCCTTTCCTCTATAATATCGTATCTTCTATCGTATCCTATCCTCTATCCTATCCTATTCTCTATCCTATCCTATCCTCTATCATATCCTATCCTCTATCCTATGCTATCCTCTATCCTATCCTATCCGCTATCCTATCTTACCCTCTATGCTATCCTATCCTCTATCCTATCCTATCCTCTATTGTATGCTGGATCCTATCCTATCCTCTATCCTATCCTATCCTCAATCCTATCCTATCCTCTATCATATACTATCCTCTATCCTATCCTATCCTCTATCCTATCCTATCCTCTATCCTATATTATCCTCTATCCTATCCTGTCCTCTATTCTATCCTATCCTCTATCTTATCCTATCCACTATCCTATCTTATCCTTTATCCTATCCTATCCTCTATCCTATCCTATCCTCTATCGTATCCGATCCTCAATCCTATACTATCCTCTATCCTATCCTATCCTGTATCCTATCCTATCCTCTATCCTATCCTATCCTCTATCCTATCCAATCTCATATCCTATCCAATCTCATATCCTATCCTATCCTCTATCATGTCCTATCCTCTATCGTATCCTATCGTCTATCCTATCCAATCCTCTATCCTATCCTCAATCCGATCCTATCCTCTATCCTATCCTATTCTCTATCCTATCCTGTCCTCTATCCTATCCTATCCGCTATCCTATCCTATCCTCTATCCTATCCTACCCTCAATGCTATCCTATCCTCTATCCTATCGTATCCTCTATCCAATCCTATGCTCTATCCTATCCTCTATCCTATCCTTTCCTCTATAATATCGTATCTTCTATCGTATCCTATCCTCTATCCTATCCTATTCTCTATCCTATCCTATCCTCTATCATATCCTATCCTCTATCCTATGCTATCCTCTATCCTATCCTATCCGCTATCCTATCTTACCCTCTATGCTATCCTATCCTCTATCCTATCCTATCCTCTATCGTATGCTGGATCCTATCCTATCCTCTATCCTATCCTATCCTCAATCCTATCCTATCCTCTATCATATACTATCCTCTATCCTATCCTATCCTCTATCCTATCCTATCCTCTATCCTATATTATCCTCTATCCTATCCTGTCCTCTATTCTATCCTATCCTCTATCTTATCCTATCCACTATCCTATCTTATCCTCTATCCTATCCTATCCTGTATCCTATCCAATCCCCTATCCAATCCTCTATCCTATCCGATCCTCTACCCTATTATACCATGTATCCTATCTTATTCTCTATCCTATCCTATCCTCTATCCTATCCTATCCTCTATCCTATCTTATCCTCTATCCTATCCTATCCTGTATCCTATCCTGTCCTCTATTCTATCATATCCTCTATCTTATCCTATCTACTATCCTATCTTATCCTCTACCCTATCCTATCCTCCATCCTATCCTATCCTCTATCGTATTCTATCCTCTATCCTAACCTATACTCTATCCTATCTTATCCTCTATCGTGTCCTATCCTCTATCCTATCCTGTCATCTATCCTATCCTATCCTCTATCCTATCCCATCCTCTATCCTATCCTCTATCCTATCCTATCCTCTATCCTATCCTCTATCCTATCCAATCCTCTATCCTATCCTCTATCCTATCCTATACTCTATCCTATCCTATCCTCTATCGTATCCTATCCTCTATCCTATCCTGTCCTCTATCCTATCCTATCCTCTATCCTATTCTATCCTCTATCCTATCCCATCCTCAATCCTATCCTTTCCTCTATCCTATAATCTATCCTACCCTATCCTCTTACTTATCCTATCCTCTATCCTATCCTATCCTCTATCCTATCCGATCCTCTATCCTATACTATCCTCTATCCTATCCTATCCTCAATCCAATCCTATCCTCTATCCTATCCTATCCTCTATCGTATCCAATCCCCTATCCTACTCTATCCTCTATCCTATCCTATCCTCAATCCAATCCTATTCTCTATTCTATCCTATCCTCTATCCTATCCTATCCTCTATCCTATCCAATCCCCTATCCTATCCTCTATCATATCCTATTCTCTATCCTATCCTATACTCTATCCTATCCTATCCTCTATCGTATCCTATCCTCTATCCTATCCTGTCCTCTATCCTATCCTATCCTATCCTCTATCCTATCCCATCCTCAATCCTATCCTTTCCTCTATCCTATCCTATCCTCTATCCTATCCTATCCTCTATCCTATCCTATCCTCTATCCTATCCTATCCTCTATCCTATCCTATCCTCTATCCTATCCTATCCTCTATCCTATCCTATCGTCTATCCTATCCTATCCTCTATCGTATCCTATCCTGTATCCTATCCTCTATCCTATCCTATCCTGTATCCTATCCAATCCCCTATCCAATCCTCTATCCTATCCGATCCTCTACCCTATTATACCATGTATCCTATCTTATTCTCTATCCTATCCTATCCTCTATCCTATCCTATCCTCTATCCTATCTTATCCTCTATCCTATCCTATCCTCTATCCTATCCTGTCCTCTATTCTATCCTATCCTCTATCTTATCCTATCTACTATCCTATCTTATCCTCTACCCTATCCTATCCTCCATCCTATCCTATCCTCTATCGTATTCTATCCTCTATCCTATCCAATCCCCTATCCTATCCTCTGTCCTATCCTATCCTCTATAATATCGTATCTTCTATCGTATCCTATCCTCTATCCTATCCTATCCTCTATCCTATCCTATCCAATCTCATATCCTATCCAATCTCATATCCTATCCAATCTCATATCCTATCCAATCTCATATCCTATCCAATCTCATATCCTATCCTATCCTCTATCATATCCTATCCTCTATCGTATCCTATCATCTATCCTATCCAATCCTCTATCCTATCCTCAATCTTATCCTATCCTCCATCCTATCCTATCCTCCATGCTATCCTATCCTCTATGCTATCATATCCTCTATCCTATTCTATCCTCTATCCTATCCTATCCTCAATCCAATCCTATCCTCTATCCTATCCTATCCTCTATCGTATCCTATCCTCTATCCTATCCTATCCTCTATCGTATCTTATCCTCTATCGTATCCTGCCCTCTATACTATCCTATCCTCTATCCTGTTCTATCCACTATCCTATCTTATCCTCTATCCTATCCTATCCTCTATCCTGTCCTATCCTCTATAGTATTCTATCCTCTATCCTATTCAATCCCCTATCCTATCCTCTGTCCTATCCTATCCACTATCATATCCTTTCCTCTATAATATCGTATCTTCTATCCTATCCTATACTCTATCCTATCCTATCCTCTATCATATCCTATCCCCTACCGTATCCTATCCTCTATCCTATCCTATCCTCTATCCTATCCTATCCTCTATCCTATCTTATCCTCTATCCTATCCTGTCCTCTATCCTATCCTATCCTCTATCCTATCCAATCTCATATCCTATCCAATCTCATATCCTATCCTCCATCATGTCCTATCCTCTATCGTATCCTATCCTCTATCCTATTCTATCTTCTATCCTATCTATCCTCAACGCAATCCTATCATCTAGCATATCCTATCCTCTATCCCATTCTATCCTCTATCCTATCCTATCCTCTATCCTATCTTATCCTCTATCCTATCCTATCCTCTATCCTATCCTGTCCTCTATTCTATCCTATCGTCTATCTTATCCTATCTACTATCCTATCTTATCCTCTACCCTATCCTATCCTCCATCCTATCCTATCCTCTATCGTATTCTATCCTCTATCCTATCCAATCCCCTATCCTATCCTCTGTCCTATCCTATCCTCAATCCGATCCTATCCTCTATCCTATCCTATTCTCTATCCTATCCTGTCCTCTATCCTATCCTATCCGCTATCCTATCCTATCCTCTATCCTATCCTACCCTCAATGCTATACTATCCTCTATCCTATCGTATCCTCTATCCAATCCTATGCTCTATCCTATCCTCTATCCTATCCTTTCCTCTATAATATCGTATCTTCTATCGTATCCTATCCTCTATCCTATCCTATTCTCTATCCTATCCTATCCTCTATCATATCCTATCCTCTATCCTATGCTATCCTCTATCCTATCCTATCCGCTATCCTATCTTACCCTCTATGCTATCCTATCCTCTATCCTATCCTATCCTCTATTGTATGCTGGATCCTATCCTATCCTCTATCCTATCCTATCCTCAATCCTATCCTATCCTCTATCATATACTATCCTCTATCCTATCCTATCCTCTATCCTATCCTATCCTCTATCCTATATTATCCTCTATCCTATCCTGTCCTCTATTCTATCCTATCCTCTATCTTATCCTATCCACTATCCTATCTTATCCTTTATCCTATCCTATCCTCTATCCTATCCTATCCTCTATCGTATCCGATCCTCAATCCTATACTATCCTCTATCCTATCCTATCCTGTATCCTATCCTATCCTCTATCCTATCCTATCCTCTATCCTATCCAATCTCATATCCTATCCAATCTCATATCCTATCCTATCCTCTATCATGTCCTATCCTCTATCTTATCCTATCTACTATCCTATCTTATCCTCTACCCTATCCTATCCTCCATCCTATCCTATCCTCTATCGTATTCTATCCTCTATCCTAACCTATACTCTATCCTATCTTATCCTCTATCGTGTCCTATCCTCTATCCTATCCTGTCCTCTATCCTATCCTATCCTCTATCCTATCCCATCCTCTATCCTATCCTCTATCCTATCCTATCCTCTATCCTATCCTCTATCCTATCCAATCCTCTATCCTATCCTCTATCCTATCCTATACTCTATCCTATCCTATCCTCTATCGTATCCTATCCTCTATCCTATCCTGTCCTCTATCCTATCCTATCCTCTATCCTATTCTATCCTCTATCCTATCCCATCCTCAATCCTATCCTTTCCTCTATCCTATAATCTATCCTACCCTATCCTCTTACTTATCCTATCCTCTATCCTATCCTATCCTCTATCCTATCCGATCCTCTATCCTATACTATCCTCTATCCTATCCTATCCTCAATCCAATCCTATCCTCTATCCTATCCTATCCTCTATCGTATCCAATCCCCTATCCTACTCTATCCTCTATCCTATCCTATCCTCAATCCAATCCTATTCTCTATTCTATCCTATCCTCTATCCTATCCTATCCTCTATCCTATCCAATCCCCTATCCTATCCTCTATCATATCCTATTCTCTATCCTATCCTATACTCTATCCTATCCTATCCTCTATCGTATCCTATCCTCTATCCTATCCTGTCCTCTATCCTATCCTATCCTATCCTCTATCCTATCCCATCCTCAATCCTATCCTTTCCTCTATCCTATCCTATCCTCTATCCTATCCTATCCTCTATCCTATCCTATCCTCTATCCTATCCTATCCTCTATCCTATCCTATCCTCTATCCTATCCTATCGTCTATCCTATCCTATCCTCTATCGTATCCTATCCTGTATCCTATCCTCTATCCTATCCTATCCTGTATCCTATCCAATCCCCTATCCAATCCTCTATCCTATCCGATCCTCTACCCTATTATACCATGTATCCTATCTTATTCTCTATCCTATCCTATCCTCTATCCTATCCTATCCTCTATCCTATCTTATCCTCTATCCTATCCTATCCTCTATCCTATCCTGTCCTCTATTCTATCCTATCCTCTATCTTATCCTATCTACTATCCTATCTTATCCTCTACCCTATCCTATCCTCCATCCTATCCTATCCTCTATCGTATTCTATCCTCTATCCTATCCAATCCCCTATCCTATCCTCTGTCCTATCCTATCCTCTATAATATCGTATCTTCTATCGTATCCTATCCTCTATCCTATCCTATCCTCTATCCTATCCTATCCAATCTCATATCCTATCCAATCTCATATCCTATCCAATCTCATATCCTATCCAATCTCATATCCTATCCAATCTCATATCCTATCCTATCCTCTATCATATCCTATCCTCTATCGTATCCTATCATCTATCCTATCCAATCCTCTATCCTATCCTCAATCTTATCCTATCCTCCATCCTATCCTATCCTCCATGCTATCCTATCCTCTATGCTATCATATCCTCTATCCTATTCTATCCTCTATCCTATCCTATCCTCAATCCAATCCTATCCTCTATCCTATCCTATCCTCTATCGTATCCTATCCTCTATCCTATCCTATCCTCTATCGTATCTTATCCTCTATCGTATCCTGCCCTCTATACTATCCTATCCTCTATCCTGTTCTATCCACTATCCTATCTTATCCTCTATCCTATCCTATCCTCTATCCTGTCCTATCCTCTATAGTATTCTATCCTCTATCCTATTCAATCCCCTATCCTATCCTCTGTCCTATCCTATCCACTATCATATCCTTTCCTCTATAATATCGTATCTTCTATCCTATCCTATACTCTATCCTATCCTATCCTCTATCATATCCTATCCCCTACCGTATCCTATCCTCTATCCTATCCTATCCTCTATCCTATCCTATCCTCTATCCTATCTTATCCTCTATCCTATCCTGTCCTCTATCCTATCCTATCCTCTATCCTATCCAATCTCATATCCTATCCAATCTCATATCCTATCCTCCATCATGTCCTATCCTCTATCGTATCCTATCCTCTATCCTATTCTATCTTCTATCCTATCTATCCTCAACGCAATCCTATCATCTAGCATATCCTATCCTCTATCCCATTCTATCCTCTATCCTATCCTATCCTCTATCCTATCTTATCCTCTATCCTATCCTATCCTCTATCCTATCCTGTCCTCTATTCTATCCTATCGTCTATCTTATCCTATCTACTATCCTATCTTATCCTCTACCCTATCCTATCCTCCATCCTATCCTATCCTCTATCGTATTCTATCCTCTATCCTATCCAATCCCCTATCCTATCCTCTGTCCTATCCTATCCTCAATCCGATCCTATCCTCTATCCTATCCTATTCTCTATCCTATCCTGTCCTCTATCCTATCCTATCCGCTATCCTATCCTATCCTCTATCCTATCCTACCCTCAATGCTATACTATCCTCTATCCTATCGTATCCTCTATCCAATCCTATGCTCTATCCTATCCTCTATCCTATCCTTTCCTCTATAATATCGTATCTTCTATCGTATCCTATCCTCTATCCTATCCTATTCTCTATCCTATCCTATCCTCTATCATATCCTATCCTCTATCCTATGCTATCCTCTATCCTATCCTATCCGCTATCCTATCTTACCCTCTATGCTATCCTATCCTCTATCCTATCCTATCCTCTATTGTATGCTGGATCCTATCCTATCCTCTATCCTATCCTATCCTCAATCCTATCCTATCCTCTATCATATACTATCCTCTATCCTATCCTATCCTCTATCCTATCCTATCCTCTATCCTATATTATCCTCTATCCTATCCTGTCCTCTATTCTATCCTATCCTCTATCTTATCCTATCCACTATCCTATCTTATCCTTTATCCTATCCTATCCTCTATCCTATCCTATCCTCTATCGTATCCGATCCTCAATCCTATACTATCCTCTATCCTATCCTATCCTGTATCCTATCCTATCCTCTATCCTATCCTATCCTCTATCCTATCCAATCTCATATCCTATCCAATCTCATATCCTATCCTATCCTCTATCATGTCCTATCCTCTATCTTATCCTATCTACTATCCTATCTTATCCTCTACCCTATCCTATCCTCCATCCTATCCTATCCTCTATCGTATTCTATCCTCTATCCTAACCTATACTCTATCCTATCTTATCCTCTATCGTGTCCTATCCTCTATCCTATCCTGTCCTCTATCCTATCCTATCCTCTATCCTATCCCATCCTCTATCCTATCCTCTATCCTATCCTATCCTCTATCCTATCCTCTATCCTATCCAATCCTCTATCCTATCCTCTATCCTATCCTATACTCTATCCTATCCTATCCTCTATCGTATCCTATCCTCTATCCTATCCTGTCCTCTATCCTATCCTATCCTCTATCCTATTCTATCCTCTATCCTATCCCATCCTCAATCCTATCCTTTCCTCTATCCTATAATCTATCCTACCCTATCCTCTTACTTATCCTATCCTCTATCCTATCCTATCCTCTATCCTATCCGATCCTCTATCCTATACTATCCTCTATCCTATCCTATCCTCAATCCAATCCTATCCTCTATCCTATCCTATCCTCTATCGTATCCAATCCCCTATCCTACTCTATCCTCTATCCTATCCTATCCTCAATCCAATCCTATTCTCTATTCTATCCTATCCTCTATCCTATCCTATCCTCTATCCTATCCAATCCCCTATCCTATCCTCTATCATATCCTATTCTCTATCCTATCCTATACTCTATCCTATCCTATCCTCTATCGTATCCTATCCTCTATCCTATCCTGTCCTCTATCCTATCCTATCCTATCCTCTATCCTATCCCATCCTCAATCCTATCCTTTCCTCTATCCTATCCTATCCTCTATCCTATCCTATCCTCTATCCTATCCTATCCTCTATCCTATCCTATCCTCTATCCTATCCTATCCTCTATCCTATCCTATCCTCTATCCTATCCTATCGTCTATCCTATCCTATCCTCTATCGTATCCTATCCTGTATCCTATCCTCTATCCTATCCTATCCTGTATCCTATCCAATCCCCTATCCAATCCTCTATCCTATCCGATCCTCTACCCTATTATACCATGTATCCTATCTTATTCTCTATCCTATCCTATCCTCTATCCTATCCTATCCTCTATCCTATCTTATCCTCTATCCTATCCTATCCTCTATCCTATCCTGTCCTCTATTCTATCCTATCCTCTATCTTATCCTATCTACTATCCTATCTTATCCTCTACCCTATCCTATCCTCCATCCTATCCTATCCTCTATCGTATTCTATCCTCTATCCTATCCAATCCCCTATCCTATCCTCTGTCCTATCCTATCCTCTATAATATCGTATCTTCTATCGTATCCTATCCTCTATCCTATCCTATCCTCTATCCTATCCTATCCAATCTCATATCCTATCCAATCTCATATCCTATCCAATCTCATATCCTATCCAATCTCATATCCTATCCTATCCTCTATCATATCCTATCCTCTATCGTATCCTATCATCTATCCTATCCAATCCTCTATCCTATCCTCAATCTTATCCTATCCTCCATCCTATCCTATCCTCCATGCTATCCTATCCTCTATGCTATCATATCCTCTATCCTATTCTATCCTCTATCCTATCCTATCCTCAATCCAATCCTATCCTCTATCCTATCCTATCCTCTATCGTATCCTATCCTCTATCCTATCCTATCCTCTATCGTATCTTATCCTCTATCGTATCCTGCCCTCTATACTATCCTATCCTCTATCCTGTTCTATCCACTATCCTATCTTATCCTCTATCCTATCCTATCCTCTATCCTGTCCTATCCTCTATAGTATTCTATCCTCTATCCTATTCAATCCCCTATCCTATCCTCTGTCCTATCCTATCCACTATCATATCCTTTCCTCTATAATATCGTATCTTCTATCCTATCCTATACTCTATCCTATCCTATCCTCTATCATATCCTATCCCCTACCGTATCCTATCCTCTATCCTATCCTATCCTCTATCCTATCCTATCCTCTATCCTATCTTATCCTCTATCCTATCCTGTCCTCTATCCTATCCTATCCTCTATCCTATCCAATCTCATATCCTATCCAATCTCATATCCTATCCTCCATCATGTCCTATCCTCTATCGTATCCTATCCTCTATCCTATTCTATCTTCTATCCTGTCTATCCTCAACGCAATCCTATCATCTAGCATATCCTATCCTCTATCCCATTCTATCCTCTATCCTATCCTATCCTCTATCCTATCTTATCCTCTATCCTATCCTATCCTCTATCCTATCCTGTCCTCTATTCTATCCTATCGTCTATCTTATCCTATCTACTATCCTATCTTATCCTCTACCCTATCCTATCCTCCATCCTATCCTATCCTCTATCGTATTCTATCCTCTATCCTATCCAATCCCCTATCCTATCCTCTGTCCTATCCTATCCTCAATCCGATCCTATCCTCTATCCTATCCTATTCTCTATCCTATCCTGTCCTCTATCCTATCCTATCCGCTATCCTATCCTATCCTCTATCCTATCCTACCCTCAATGCTATACTATTCTCTATCCTATCGTATCCTCTATCCAATCCTATGCTCTACCCTATCCTCTATCCTATCCTTTCCTCTATAATATCGTATCTTCTATCGTATCCTATCCTCTATCCTATCCTATTCTCTATCCTATCCTATCCTCTATCATATCCTATCCTCTATCCTATGCTATCCTCTATCCTATCCTATCCGCTATCCTATCTTACCCTCTATGCTATCCTATCCTCTATCCTATCCTATCCTCTATTGTATGCTGGATCCTATCCTATCCTCTATCCTATCCTATCCTCAATCCTATCCTATCCTCTATCATATACTATCCTCTATCCTATCCTATCCTCTATCCTATCCTATCCTCTATCCTATATTATCCTCTATCCTATCCTGTCCTCTATTCTATCCTATCCTCTATCTTATCCTATCCACTATCCTATCTTATCCTTTATCCTATCCTATCCTCTATCCTATCCTATCCTCTATCGTATCCGATCCTCAATCCTATACTATCCTCTATCCTATCCTATCCTATCCTGTATCCTATCCTATCCTCTATCCTATCCTCTATCCTATCCAATCTCATATCCTATCCAATCTCATATCCTATCCTATCCTCTATCATGTCCTATCCTCTATCGTATCCTATCGTCTATCCTATCCAATCCTCTATCCTATCCTCAATCCTATCCTATCCTCTATCCTATCCTATCCTCTATCCTATCCTATCCTCTATCCTATCCTATCCTCTATCCTATCCTATCCTCTATCCTATCCTATCCTCTATCCTATCCTATCCTCTATCCTATCCTATCCTCTATCCTATCCTATCGTCTATCCTATCCTATCCTCTATCGTATCCTATCCTGTATCCTATCCTCTATCCTATCCTATCCTCTATCCTATCCTATCCTCTATCCTATCCTATCCTCTATCCTATCCTATCCTCTATCCTATCCTATCCTCTATCGTATCCTATCCTCTATCCTATCCTATCCTCTATCGTATCTTATCCTCTATCGTATCCTGCCCTCTATACTATCCTATCCTCTATCCTGTTCTATCCACTATCCTATCTTATCCTCTATCCTATCCTATCCTCTATCCTGTCCTATCCTCTATAGTATTCTATCCTCTATCCTATTCAATCCCCTATCCTATCCTCTGTCCTATCCTATCCACTATCATATCCTATCCCCTACCGTATCCTATCCTCTATCCTATCCTATCCTCTATTCTATCCTATCCTCTATCCTATCTTATCCTCTATCCTATCCTGTCCTCTATCCTATCCTATCCTCTATCCTATCCAATCTCATATCCTATCCTCCATCATGTCCTATCCTCTATCGTATCCTATCCTCTATCCTATTCTATCTTCTATCCTATCTATCCTCAACGCAATCCTATCATCTAGCATATCCTATCCTCTATCGTATCCTATCCTCTATCCTATCCTATCCTCTATCCTATCTTATCCTCTATCCTATCCTATCCTCTATCCTATCCTGCCCTCTATTCTATCCTATCCTCTATCTTATCCTATCCACTATCCTATCCTATCCTATCCTCTATCATATCCTATCCTCTATCCTATCCAACCCCCTATCCTATCCTCTATCCTATCCTATCCTCTATCCTATCATATCCTCTATCGTATCCTATCCTCTATCCTATCCAATCTCATATCCTATCCAATCTCATATCCTATCCTATCCTCTATCATGTCCTATCCTCTATCGTATCCTATCGTCTATCCTATCCAATCCTATATCCTATCCTCAATCCTATCCTATCCTCTATCCTATCCTATCCTCTATCCTATCCTATCCTCTATCCTATCCTATCCTCTATCCTATCCTATCCTGTATCCTATCCTATCCTCTATCCTATCCTATCCTCTATCCTATGTTATCCTCTATCCTATCCTATCCTCTATCCTATCCTATCGTCTATCCTATCCTATCCTCTATCGTATCCTATCCTGTATCCTATCCTCTATCCTATCCTATCCTGTATCCTATCCAATCCCCTATCCAATCCTCTATCCTATCCGATCCTCTACCCTATTATACCATGTATCCTATCTTATTCTCTATCCTATCCTATCCTATCCTCTATCCTATCCTATCCTCTATCCTATCTTATCCTCTATCCTATCCTATCCTCTATCCTATCCTGTCCTCTATTCTATCCTATCCTCTATCTTATCCTATCCACTATCCTATCTTATCCTCTACCCTATCCTATCCTCCATCCTATCCTATCCTCTATCGTATTCTATCCTCTATCCTATCCAATCCCCTATCCTATCCTCTGTCCTATCCTATCCTCTATAATATCGTATCTTCTATCGTATCCTATCGTCTATCGTATCCTGCCCTCTATACTATCCTATCCTCTATCCTGTTCTATCCTCTATCCTATCTATCCTCAATCCAATCCTATCATCTATCATATCCTATCCTCTATCGTATCCTATCCTCTATCCTATCCGATCCTCTATCCTATCTTATCCTCTATCCTATCCTGTCCTCTATCCTATCCTATCCTCTATCCTATCCTGCCCTCTATTCTATCCTATCCTCTATCTTATCCTATCCACTATCCTATCTTATCCTCTATCCTATCCTATTCTCTATCCTGTCCTATCCTCTATAGTATTCTATCCTCTATCCTATTCAATCCCCTATCCTATCCTCTGTCCTATCCTATCCACTATCATATCCTTTCCTCTATAATATCGTATCTTCTATCCTATCCTATACTCTATCCTATCCTATCCTCTATCATATCCTATCCTCTACCGTATCCTATCCTCTATCCTATCCTATCCTCTATCCTATCCTATCCTCTATCCTATCTTATCCTCTATCCTATCCTGTCCTCTATCCTATCCTATCCTCTATCCTATCCAATCTCATATCCTATCCTCCATCATGTCCTATCCTCTATCGTATCCTATCCTCAATCGTATGCTCTATCCTATATTATTCTCTATCCTATCCAATCCCCTATCCAATCCTCTATCCTATCCGATCCTCTACACTACTATACCATGTATCCTATCCTATTCTCTATCCTATCCTATCCTCAATCCTATCCTATCCTCTATTCTATCCAATCCTCTATGCTATCCTATCCTCTATCCTATTCTATCTTCTATCCTATCTATCCTCAACGCAATCCTATCATCTAGCATATCCTATCCTCTATCGTATCGTATCCTCTATCCTATCCAACCCCCTATCCTATCCTCTATCCTATCCTATCCTCTATCCTATCTTATCCTCTATCCTATCCTATCCTCTATCCTGTCCTATCCTCTATAGTATTCTATCCTCTATCCTATTCAATCCCCTATCCTATCCTCTGTCCTATCCTATCCACTATCATATCCTTTCCTCTATAATATCGTATCTTCTATCCTATCCTATACTCTATCCTATCCTATCCTCTATCCTATCCTATCCTCTATCCTATCCTATCCTATCCTCTATCCTATCCTATCCTCTATCCTATCCTGCCCTCTATTCTATCCTATCCTCTATCTTATCCTATCCACTATCCTATCCTATCCTATCCTCTATCATATCCTATCCTCTATCCTATCCAACCCCCTATCCTATCCTCTATCCTATCCTATCCTCTATCCTATCCTATCCTCTATCGTATCCTATCCTCTATCCTATCCAATCCTCCATCCTATCCTCTATCCTATCCTCTATCCTATCCTATCCTCTATCCTATCCTGTCCTCTATCCTATCCTATCCGCTATCCTATCCTATCCTCTATCCAATCCTATCCTCTATCCTATCCTATCCTCTATCGTATCCTATCCTCTATCCTATCAAATCCTCTATCCTATCCTCTACCCTATCCTATCCTCTACCCTATCCTATCCTCTATCCTATCCAATCCTCTATCCTATCCTCTATCCTATCCTATCCTCTATCCTATCCTATACTCTATTCTCTCCTATCCTCTATCCTATCCCATCCTCAATCCTATCCTTTCCTCTATCCTATAATCTATCCTATCCTATCCTCTTACTTATCCTATCCTCTATCCTATCCTATCCTCTATCCTATCCGATCCTCTATCCTATACTATCCTCTATCCTATCCTATCCTCACTCCAATCCTATCCTCTATCCTATCCTATCCTCTATCCTATTCTATCCTCTATCCTATCCTATCCTCTATCCTATCCAATCCCCTATCCTATCCTCTATACTATCCTATTCTCTATCCTATCCTTTCCTCTATAATATCGTATCTTCTATCGCATCCTATCCTCTATCAAATCCTATCCTCTATCTTATCCAATCTCATATATTATCCTATCCTCTATCATATCCTAATCCTCTATCGTATCCTATCTTCAATCCTATGCAATCCTCTATCCTATCATCAATCCTATCCTATCCTCTATCCTATCCTATCCTCTATCCTATCCAATCCCCTATCCTATCCTCTATCCTCTATCATATCCTATCCTCTATCCTATCCAACCCCCTATCCTATCCTCTATCGTATGCTATATCGTATCCTATCCTCTATCGTATGCTATATCGTATCCTATCCTCTATCGTATCCAATCTCCTATCCTATCCTCTATCCTCTCCTATCCTCAATCCAATCCTATCCTCTATCGTATCCTCTATCCTATCCTCTATCCTATCCTCTATCCTATTCTATTCCCTATCCTATCCTATCCTCAATCCAATCCTATCCTCTATCCTATCCTGTCCTCTATCCTATCCTATCCTATCCTCTATCCTATCCCATCCTCAATCCTATCCTTTCCTCTATCCTATAATCTATCCTATCCTATCCTCTTACTTATCCTATCCTATCCTCTACCCTATCCAATCCTCTATCCTACCCTCTATCCTATCCTATCCTCTATCCTATCCTATTCTCTACCGTATCCTATCCTCTATCGTATCCTATCCTCTATCGTATGCTCTATCCTACCCTATCCTCTATCCTATCCAATCCCCAATCCTATCCTCTATCCTATCCTATCCTCTATCGTATCCTATCCTCTATCCTATCCAATCCTCTATCCCATTCTATCCTCTATCCTATCCTATCCTCAATCCGATCCTATCCTCTATCCTATCCTATTCTCTATCCTATCCTGTCCTCTATCCTATCCTATCCGCTATCCTATCCTATCCTCTATCCTATCCTACCCTCAATGCTATCCTATCCTCTATCCAATCGTATCCTCTATCCAATCCTATGCTCTATCCTATCCTCTATCCTATCCTTTCCTCTATAATATCGTATCTTCTATCGTATCCTATCCTCTATCCTATCTTATTCTCTATCCTATCCTATCCTCTATCATATCCTATCCTCTATCCTATCCTATCCTCTATCCTATCCTATCCTGTATCCTATCCTATCCTCTATCCTATCCTATCCTCTATCCTATCCAATCTCATATCCTATCCAATCTCATATCCTATCCTATCCTCTATCATGTCCTATCCTCTATCGTATCCTATCTTCTATCCTATCATATCCTCTATCCTATCCTATACTCTATCCTATCCTATCCTCAATCCTATCCTATCCTCTATCCTATCCTATCCTCTATGATATCCTATCCTCTATCCTATTCTATCCTCAATCCTATCCTATCCTCAATCCAATCCTATACTCATTCCTATCCTATCCTCTATCGTACCCTATCCTCTATCCTATCCAATCCTCTATCCTATCCTCTATCCTATCCTCTCCTCTATCCTATCCTATCTTCTATACTATCCTATCCTCTATCCTATCCAATCCCCTATCCTATCCTCTACCCTATAATACCATGTATCCTATCCTATTCTCTATCCTATCCTATCCTATCCTCTATCGTAATCTCTATCCTATCCTATCCACTATCCTAGCCTATCCTCAATCCTATCCTATCCTCTATCATATCCTACCCTCTATCCTATCCTATCCGCTATCCTATCCTATCCTCTATCCTATCCTCTCCTCAATCCTATCCTATCATCAATCCTAACCTATCCTCTATCCTATCCTATTCTCTATCCTATCCTATCCTCTATCCTATCCTATCCTCTATCCTATCCAATCCTCTATCCTATCCTCTATCCTATCCTGTCCTCTATCCTATCCTATCTTCTATCCTATCCTATTCTCTATCCTATCCTATCCTCTATCCTATCCTATCCTCTATCGTATTCTATCCACTATCCTATCCAATCCATTATCCTATCCTCTGTCCTATCCTATTATCTATCCTATCCTTTCCTCTATAATATCGTATCTTCTATCGTATCCTATCCTCTATCCTATCCAATCCTCTATCCTATCCTCTATCCTATCCTATCCTCTATCCTATCCTATCCTCTATCCTATCCTATCCTCAATCCTATCCTATCATATCCTCAATCCTGTCCGATCCTCCATCCTATCCAATCCCCTATCCTATCCTTAATCCTATCCTATCCTCATTCCTATCCTATATTCAATCCTATCCTATCCTCATTCCTATCCTATCCTCAATCCTATCGTATCCTCTATCCTTTAGTATCCTCTATCCTATCCTATCCTCTCTCCTATCCTATCCTCAATCCTATCCTATACTCAATCCTATCCTATCCTATCCTCTATCCTATAATATCCTCTATCCCATCCTAATCTCTATCCTATCAATCCCCTATCCTATCCTCTATCCTATCCTCTATCCTATCCAATTCTCTATCCTATCCTATCCTCTATCATATCCTGTACTCTATTCTATCCTATCCTCTATCCTATCCTATCCTCAATCCTATCCTGTCCTCTATCCTATCCTATCCTCTTATCGTATCATATCCTCTGTCCTATCCTCCATCCTATCCTATTCTCTATCCTATCCTTTCCTCTATAATATCGTCTCTTCTATCGTATCCCATCCTCTATCCTATCCTATCCTCCATCCTATCCTATCCTCTATCCTATTCAATCTCATATCATATCCTATCCTCTATCATATCCTATCCTCTATCGTATCATATCCTCTATCCTATCCAATCCTCTATCCTATCCTCTATCCTATCCTCTATCCTATCCTATCCTCTATCCTATCCTATCCTCTATCCTATCCTCTATCCTATCCTCTATCCTATCCTCTATCCTATCCTATCCTCTATCCTATCCTATCCTATCCTCCATCCTGTCCGATCCTCCATCCTATGCAATCCCCTATCCTATCCTCAATCCTATCCTATCCTTATTCCTATCCTATCCTCAATCCTATCCTTTCCTCATTCCTATCCTATCCTAAATCCTATCGTATCCTCTATCCTATAGTATCCTCTATCCGATCCTATCCTCTCTCCTATCCTATCCTCAATCCTATCCTATCCTATCCTCTATCCTATCCTATCATCTATCATATCCTATCCTCTATCCTATCCAATTCTCTATCCTATCCTATCCTCTATCATATCCTATCCTCTATCCTATCCTATCCTCTATCCTATCCTCTCCTCAATCCTATCCTATTATCAATCGTAACCTATCCTCTATCCTATCCTATTCTCTATCCTATCCTATCCTCTATCCTATCCTATCCTCTATCCCATCCTATCCTCTATCCTATCCTATCCTCTATCCTATCCTCTCCTGAATCCTTCCTATCCTCAATCCTATCCTATCCTCTATCCTATCTTATCCTCTATCCTATCCTCTACTCTATTCTATCCTATCCTCTATCTTATCCTATCCACTATCCTATCCTATCCTCAATCCAATCCTATACTCTATCCTATCCTATTCTCTATCCTATCCTATCCTATCCTCTATCCTATCCTCTATCCTATCCTATCCTCTATCCTATCCTATACTCTATCCTATCCTATCCTCTATCCTATCCTATCCTCTATCTAATCCTATCCTCTATCCTATCCTATCCTCTATCGTATCCTATCCTCTATCCTATCCAATCCTCTATCCTATCCTATCCTGTATCCTATCCTATCCTCTATCCTATCCTATCCTCTATCCTATCCTGTCCTCTATCCTATCCTATCCGCTATCCTATCCTATCCTCTATCTAATCCTATCCTCTATCCTATCCTATCCTCTATCGTATCCTATCCTCTATCCTATCCAATCCTCTATCCTATCCTATCCTGTATCCTATCCTATCCTCTATCCTATCCTATCCTCTATCCTATCCAATCTCATATCCTATCCAATCTCATATCCTATCCTATCCTCTATCATGTCCTATCCTCTATCGTATCCTATCGTCTATCCTATCCAATCCTATATCCTATCCTCAATCCTATCCTATCCTCTATCCTATCCTATCCTCTATCCTATCCTATCCTCTATCCTATCCTATCCTGTATCCTATCCTATCCTCTATCCTATCCTATCCTCTATCCTATGTTATCCTCTATCCTATCCTATCCTCTATCCTATCCTATCGTCTATCCTATCCTATCCTCTATCGTATCCTATCCTGTATCCTATCCTCTATCCTATCCTATCCTGTATCCTATCCAATCCCCTATCCAATCCTCTATCCTATCCGATCCTCTACCCTATTATACCATGTATCCTATCGTATTCTCTATCCTATCCTATCCTATCCTCTATCCTATCCTATCCTCTATCCTATCTTATCCTCTATCCTATCCTATCCTCTATCCTATCCTGTCCTCTATTCTATCCTATCCTCTATCTTATCCTATCCACTATCCTATCTTATCCTCTACCCTATCCTATCCTCCATCCTATCCTATCCTCTATCGTATTCTATCCTCTATCCTATCCAATCCCCTATCCTATCCTCTGTCCTATCCTATCCTCTATAATATCGTATCTTCTATCGTATCCTATCCTCTATCGTATCCTGCCCTCTATACTATCCTATCCTCTATCCTATCCTATACTCTATCCTATCCTATCCTCTATCATATCCTATCCTCTATCGTATCCTATCCTCTATCCTATCTTATTCTCTATCCTATCCTATCCTCTATCATATCCTATCCTCTATCCTATCCTATCCTCTATCCTATCCTATCCTGTATCCTATCCTATCCTCTATCCTATCCTATCCTCTATCCTATCCAATCTCATATCCTATCCAATCTCATATCCTATCCTATCCTCTATCATGTCCTATCCTCTATCGTATCCTATCTTCTATCCTATCATATCCTCTATCCTATCCTATACTCTATCCTATCCTATCCTCAATCCTATCCTATCCTCTATCCTATCCTATCCTCTATGATATCCTATCCTCTATCCTATTCTATCCTCAATCCTATCCTATCCTCAATCCAATCCTATACTCATTCCTATCCTATCCTCTATCGTACCCTATCCTCTATCCTATCCAATCCTCTATCCTATCCTCTATCCTATCCTGTCCTCTACCCTATCCTATCTTCTATCCTATCCTATTCTCTATCCTATCCTATCCTCTATCCTATCCTATCCTCTATCGTATTCTATCCACTATCCTATCCAATCCTCTATCCTATCCTCTATCCTATCCTATCCTCTATCCTATCCTATCCTCTATCCTATCCTATCCTCAATCCTATCCTATCCTATCCTCAATCCTGTCCGATCCTCCATCCTATCCAATCCCCTATCCTATCCTTAATCCTATCCTATCCTCATTCCTATCCTATATTCAATCCTATCCTATCCTCATTCCTATCCTATCCTCAATCCTATCGTATCCTCTATCCTTTAGTATCCTCTATCCTATCCTATCCTCTCTCCTATCCTATCCTCAATCCTATCCTATACTCAATCCTATCCTATCCTATCCTCTATCCTATAATATCCTCTATCCCATCCTAATCTCTATCCTATCAATCCCCTATCCTATCCTCTATCCTATCCTCTATCCTATCCAATTCTCTATCCTATCCTATCCTCTATCATATCCTGTACTCTATTCTATCCTATCCTCTATCCTATCCTATCCTCAATCCTATCCTGTCCTCTATCCTATCCTATCCTCTTATCGTACCACATCCTCTGTCCTATCCTCCATCCTATCCTATTCTCTATCCTATCCTTTCCTCTATAATATCGTCTCTTCTATCGTATCCCATCCTCTATCCTATCCTATCCTCCATCCTATCCTATCCTCTATCCTATTCAATCTCATATCATATCCTATCCTCTATCATATCCTATCCTCTATCGTATCATATCCTCTATCCTATCCAATCCTCTATCCTATCCTCTATCCTATCCTCTATCCTATCCTATCCTCTATCCTATCCTATCCTCTATCCTATCCTCTATCCTATCCTCTATCCTATCCTCTATCCTATCCTATCCTCTATCCTATCCTATCCTATCCTCCATCCTGTCCGATCCTCCATCCTATGCAATCCCCTATCCTATCCTCAATCCTATCCTATCCTTATTCCTATTCTATCCTCAATCCTATCCTTTCCTCATTCCTATCCTATCCTAAATCCTATCGTATCCTCTATCCTATAGTATCCTCTATCCGATCCTATCCTCTCTCCTATCCTATCCTCAATCCTATCCTATCCTCAATCCTATCCTATCCTATCCTCTATCCTATCCTATCATCTATCATATCCTATCCTCTATCCTATCCAATTCTCTATCCTATCCTATCCTCTATCATATCCTATCCTCTATCCTATCCTATCCTCTATCCTATCCTCTCCTCAATCCTATCCTATTATCAATCGTAACCTATCCTCTATCCTATCCTATTCTCTATCCTATCCTATCCTCTATCCTATCCTATCCTCTATCCCATCCTATCCTCTATCCTATCCTATCCTCTATCCTATCCTCTCCTGAATCCTTCCTATCCTCAATCCTATCCTATCCTCTATCCTATCTTATCCTCTATCCTATCCTCTACTCTATTCTATCCTATCCTCTATCTTATCCTATCCACTATCCTATCCTATCCTCAATCCAATCCTATACTCTATCCTATCCTATTCTCTATCCTATCCTATCCTATCCTCTATCCTATCCTCTATCCTATCCTATCCTCTATCCTATCCTATACTCTATCCTATCCTATCCTCTATCCTATCCTATCCTCTATCCTATTCTATCCTCTATCCTATCCTATCCTCAATCCAATCCTATACTCTATCCTATCCTATCCTCTATCGTATCCTATCCTCTATCCTATCCAATCCTGTATTCCATCCTCTACCCTATCCTATCCTCTACCCTATAATACCATGTATCCTATCCTATTATCAATCCTATCCTATCCTATCCTCTATCCTATCATATCCTCTATCCTATCCTATAATCTATCCTATCCTATCCTCAATCCTATCATATCCTCTATCCTATCCTATCCTCTATGATATCCTATCCTCTATCCCATTGTATCCTCAATCCTATCCTATCCTCAATCCAATCCTATACTCATTCCTATCCTATCCTCTATCGTATCCTATCCTCTATCCTATCCAATCCCCTATCCTATCCTCTGACCTATAATACCATGTATCCTATCCTATTCTCTATCCTATCCTATCCTATCCTCTATCGTAATCTCTATCCTATCCTATCCACTATCGTATGCTCTATCCTATCCTATCCTCTATCCTATCCTATCCTCCATCCAATCCTATCCTCTATCCTAACCTATCCTCTATCGTCTCCTCTCCTCAATCCTATCCTATCCTCAATCCTAACCTATCCTCTATCCAATCCCATACTCTATTGTATCCTATCCTCTATCGTATCCTATCCTCTATCCTATCCAATCCTCTATCCTATCCTATCCTCTATCCTATCCTATCCTCTATCCTATCCTATCCTCTATCCAATCCTATACACTATCCTATCCTATCCTCTATCGTATCCTATCCTCTATCCTATCCAATCCTCTATCCTATCCTCTATCCTATCCTATCCTCTATCCTATCCTATCTTCTATCCTATCCTATTCTCTATCCTATCCTATCCTCTATCCTATCCAATCCTCTATCCTATCCTCTATCCTATCCTATCCTCTATCCTACCCTATCCTCAATCCAATCCTATACTCTATCCTATCCTATCCTCTATCCTATCCTATCCTCTATCCTATCCTATCTTCTATACTATCCTATTCTCTATACTATCCTATCCTCTATCCTATCCTATCCTCTATCCTATCCTATCCTCTATCCAATCCTATCCTCTATCCTATCCTATCCTCTATCGTCTCCTCTCCTCAATCCTATCCTATCCTCAATCCTAACCTATCCTCTATCCAATCCTATACTCTATTGTATCCTATCCTCTATCGTATCCTATCCTCTATCCTATCCAATCCTCTATCCTATCCTATCCTCTATCCTATCCTATCCTCTATCCTATCCTATCCTCAATCCAATCCTATACTCTATCCTATCCTATCCTCTATCCTAACTTATCCTCTATCCTATCCTATCCTCAATCCTATCCTATACACTATCCTATCCTATCCTCTATCGTATCCTATCCTCTATCCTATCCAATCCTCTATCCTATCCTCTATCCTCAATCCTAACCTATCCTCTATCCAATCCTATACTCTATTGTATCCTATCCTCTATCGTATCCTATCCTCAATCCTATCCTATCCTCTATCCTATCCTCTTCTCTATCCTATCCTATCCTCTATCCTATCCTATCCTCTATCGTCTCCTCTCCTCAATCCTATCCTATCCTCAATCCTAACCTATCCTCTATCCAATCCTATACTCTATTGTATCCTATCCTCTATCGTATCCTATCCTCTATCCTATCCAATCCTCTATCCTATCCTATCCTCTATCCTATCCTATCCTCTATCCTATCCTATCCTCTATCCAATCCTATACACTATCCTATCCTATCCTCTATCGTATCCTATCCTCTATCCTATCCAATCCTCTATCCTATCCTCTATCCTATCCTATCCTCTATCCTATCCTATCTTCTATCCTATCCTATTCTCTATCCTATCCTATCCTCTATCCTATCCAATCCTCTATCCTATCCTCTATCCTATCCTATCCTCTATCCTATCCTATCCTCAATCCAATCCTATACTCTATCCTATCCTATCCTCTATCCTATCCTATCCTCTATCCTATCCTATCTTCTATACTATCCTATTCTCTATACTATCCTATCCTCTATCCTATCCTATCCTCTATGCTATCCTATCCTCTATCCAATCCTATCCTCTATCCTCTATCCTCTATCTTATCCTATCCACTATCCTATCCTATCCTCAATCCAATCCTATACTCTATCCTATCCTATTCTCTATCCTATCCTATCCTATCCTCTATCCTATCCTCTATCCTATCCTATCCTCTATCCTATCCTATCCTCTAACGTATCCTATCCTCTATCCTATCCAATCCTCTATCCTATCCTATCCTCTATCCTATCCTATCCTCAATCCTATCCTATCCTCTATCATATCCTATCCTCTATCGTATCCTATCCTCTATCGTATGCTCTATCCTACCCTATCCTCTATCCTATCCAATCCCCAATCCTATCCTCTATCCTATCCTATCCTCTATCGTATCCTATCCTCTATCCTATCCAATCCTCTATCCCATTCTATCCTCTATCCTATCCTATCCTCAATCCGATCCTATCCTCTATCCTATCCTATTCTCTATCCTATCCTGTCCTCTATCCTATCCTATCCGCTATCCTATCCTATCCTCTATCCTATCCTACCCTCAATGCTATCCTATCCTCTATCTTATCGTATCCTCTATCCAATCCTATGCTCTATCCTATCCTCTATCCTATCCTTTCCTCTATAATATCGTATCTTCTATCGTATCCTATCCTCTATCCTATCCTATTCTCTATCCTATCCTATTCTCTATCATATCCTATCCTCTATCCTATCCTATCCTCTATCCTATCCTATCCTGTATCCTATCCTATCCTCTATCCTATCCTATCCTCTATCCTATCCAATCTCATATCCTATCCAATCTCATATCCTATCCTATCCTCTATCCCATTCTATCCTCTATCCTATCCTATCCTCAATCCGATCCTATCCTCTATCCTATCCTATTCTCTGTCCTATCCTGTCCTCTATCCTATCCTATCCGCTATCCTATCCTATCCTCTATCCTATCCTACCCTCAATGCTATCCTATCCTCTATCTTATCGTATCCTCTATCCAATCCTATGCTCTATCCTATCCTCTATCCTATCCTTTCCTCTATAATATCGTATCTTCTGTCGTATCCTATCCTCTATCCTATCCAATCCTCTATCCTATCCTATCCTCTATCCAATCCTATACACTATCCTATCCTATCCTCTATCGTATCCTATCCTCTATCCTATCCAATCCTCTATCCCATTCTATCCTCTATCCTATCCTATCCTCAATCCGATCCTATCCTCTATCCTATCCTATTCTCTATCCTATCCTGTCCTCTATCCTATCCTATCCGCTATCCTATCCTATCCTCTATCCTATCCTACCCTCAATGCTATCCTATCCTCTATCTTATCGTATCCTCTATCCAATCCTATGCTCTATCCTATCCTCTATCCTATCCTTTCCTCTATAATATCGTATCTTCTATCCTATCCTATCCTCTATCCTATCTTATCCTGTATCCTATCCTGTCCTCTATTCTATCCTATCCTCTATCGTATCCTATCCTCTATCCTATACTATCCTCTATCCTATCCTATCCTCTATCCTATCCTAGCCTCTATCCTATTCAATCTCATATCCTATCCAATCTCATATCCTATCCTATCCTCTATCATGTCCTATCCTCTATCGTATCCTATCTTCTATCCTATCCAATCCTCTATCCTATCCTCTATCCTATCCTCTCCTCTATCCTATCCTATCCTCTATTCTATCCTATCCTCTATGATATCCTATCCTCTATCCTATTCTATCCTCAATCCTATCCTATCCTCAATCCAATCCTATACTCATTCCTATCCTATCCTCTATCGTAATCTCTATCCTGTCCTATCCACTATCCTAGCCTATCCTCAATCCTATCCTATCCTCTATCATATCCTACCCTCTATCCTATCCTATCCGCTATCCTATCCTATCCTCTATCCTATCCTCTCCTCAATCCTATCCTATCCTCAGTCCTAAACTATCCTCTATCCTATCCTATTCTCTATCCTATCCTATCCTCTATCCTATCCTATCCTCTATCCTATCCAATCCTCTATCCTATCCTCTATCCAATCCTATACACTATCCTATCCTATCCTCTATCGTATCCTATCCTCTATCCTATCCAATTCTCTATCCTATCCTATCCTCTATCATATCCTATCCTCTATCCTATCCTATCCTCTATCCTATCCTCTCCTCTATCCTATCCTATTATCAATCCTAACCTATCCTCTATCCTATCCTATTCTCTATCCTATCCTATCCTCTATCCTATCCTATCCTCTATCCTATCCTATCCTCTATCCTATCCTATCCTCTATCCTATCCTATCCTCAATCCTATCCTATCCTCTATCCTATCTTATCCTCTATCCTATCCTTTACTCTATTCTATCCTATCCTCTATCTTATCCTATCCACTATCCTATCCTATCCTCAATCCAATCCTATACTCTATCCTATCCTATCCTATCCTCTATCCTATCCTCTATCCTATCCTATCCTCTATCCTATCCTATCCTCAATCCAATCCTATACTCTATCCTATCCTATCCTCTGTCGTATCCTATCCTCTATCCTATCCAATCCTCTATCCTATCCTCTATCCTATCCTATCCTCTATCCTATCCTATCTTCTATATTATAATATTCTCTATCCTATCCTATCCTCTATCCTACCCTATCCTCTATCCTATCCAATCCTGTATCCTATCCTCTATCCTATCCTATCCTCTATCCTATCCTATCCTCTACCCTATCTTATCCTCTATCCTATCCTGTACTCTATTCTATTATATCCTCTATCTTATCCTATCCACTATCCTATCCTATCCTCAATCGAATAATATACTCTATCCTATCCTATCCTCTATCCTATCCAATCCTCTATCCTATCCTCTATCCTATCCTATCCTCTATCCTATCATATCCTCTATCCTATCCAATCCCCTATCCTATCCTCTACCCTATCCTATCCTCTGCCCTATAATACCATGTATCCTATCCTATTCTCTATCCTATCCTATCCTATCCTCTATCCTATCCTCTATCCTATCCAATCCCCTATCCTATCCTCTACCCTATCCTATCCTCTACCCTATAATACCATGTATCCTATCCTATTCTCTATCCTATCCTATCCTATCCTCTATCCTATCCTCTATCCTATCCTCTATCCTATCCTATCCTCTATCCTATCCTATACTCTATCCTATCCTATCCTCTATCCTATCCTATCCTCTATCCTATTCTATCCTCTATCCTATCCTATCCTCAATCCAATCCTATACTCTATCCTATCCTATCCTCTATCGTATCCTATCCTCTATCCTATCCAATCCTGTATTCTATCCTCTACCCTATCCTATCCTCTACCCTATAATACCATGTATCCTATCCTAATCTCTATCCTATCCCATCCTATCCTCTATCCTCTCCTCTATCCTATCCTATCTTCTATACTATCCTATCCTCTATCCTATCCAATCCCCTATCCTATCCTCTACCCTATAATGCCATGTATCCTATCCTATTCTCTATCGTAATCTCTATCCTATCCTATCCACTATCCTAGCCTATCCTCAATCCTATCCTATCCTCTATCATATCCTACCCTCTATCCTATCCTATCCGCTATCCTATCCTATCCTCTATCCTATCCTCTCCTCAATCCTATCCTATCATCAATCCTAACCTATCCTCTATCCTATCCTATTCTCTATCCTATCCTATCCTCTATCCTATCCTATCCTCTATCCTATCCTATCCTCTATCCCACCCTAATCTCTATCCTATCAATACCCTATCCTATCCTCTATCCTATCCTATCAACTGTAATATCCAATTCTCTATCCTATCCTATCCTCTATCCAATCCTATCCTCAATTCAATCCTATACTCTATTGTATCCTATCCTCTATCGTATCCTATCCTCTATCCTATCCAATCCTCTATCCTATCCTCTATCCTATCCTGTCCTCTATACTATCCTATCTTCTATCCTATCCTATTCTCTATCCTATCCTATCCTCTATCCTATCCTATCCTCTATCGTATTCTATCCACTATCCTATCCAATCCATTATCCTATCCTCTGTCCTATCCTATTATCTATCCTATCCTTTCCTCTATAATATCGTATCTTCTATCGTATCCTATCCTCTATCCTATCCAATCCTCTATCCTATCCTATCCTCTATCCTATCCTATCCTCTATCCTATCCTATCCTCAATCCTATCCTATCCTCTATCGTATCCTATCCTCTATCCTATCCAATCCTGTATTCTATCCTCTACCCTATCCTATCCTCTACCCTATAATACCATGTATCCTATCCTATTCTCTATCCTATCCTATCCTATCCTCTATCCTCTCCTCTATCCTATCCTATCTTCTATACTATCCTATCCTCTATCCTATCCAATCCCCTATCCTATCCTCTACCCTATAATACCATGTATCCTATCCTATTCTCTATCGTAATCTCTATCCTATCCTATCCACTATCCTAGCCTATCCTCAATCCTGTCCGATCCTCCATCCTATCCAATCCCCTATCCTATCCTTAATCCTATCCTATCCTCATTCCTATCCTATCCTCAATCCTATCCTATCCTCATTCCTATCCTATCCTCAATCCTATCGTATCCTCTATCCTTTAGTATCCTCTATCCTATCCTATCCTCTCTCCTATCCTATCCTCAATCCTATCCTATACTCAATCCTATCCTATCCTATCCTCTATCCTATAATATCCTCTATCCCATCCTAATCTCTATCCTATCAATCCCCTATCCTATCCTCTATCCTATCCTCTATCCTATCCAATTCTCTATCCTATCCTATCCTCTATCATATCCAGTACTCTATTCTATCCTATCCTCTATCTTATCATATCCTCTATCCTATCCTATACTCTATCCTATTCTATCCTCTATCCTATCCTATCCTCAATCCAATCCTATACTCTATCCTATCCTATCCTCTATCCTAACTTATCCTCTATCCTATCCTATCCTCAATCCTATCCTATCCTCAATCCTATCCTATCCTCTATCCTATCCTCTTCTCTATCCTATCCTATCCTCTATCCTATCCTATCCTCAATCCTATCCTATCCTCTATCCTATCCTATCCTCTTATCGTATCCTATCCTCTGTCCTATCCGCCATCCTATCCTATTCTCTATCCTATCCTTTCCTCTATAATATCGTCTCTTCTATCGTATCCTATCCTCTATCCTATCCTATCCTCCATCCTATCCTATCCTCTATCCTATCCTCTCCTGAATCCTATCCTATCCTCAATCCTATCCTATCCTCTATCCTATCTTATCCTCTATCCTATCCTTTACTCTATTCTATCCTATCCTCTATCTTATCCTATCCACTATCCTATCCTATCCTCAATCCAATCCTATACTCTATCCTATCCTATTCTCTATCCTATCCTATCCTATCCTCTATCCTATCCTCTATCCTATCCTATCCTCTATCCTATCCTATACTCTATCCTATCCTATCCTCTATCCTATCCTATCCTCTATCCTATTCTATCCTCTATCCTATCCTATCCTCAATCCAATCCTATACTCTATCCTATCCTATCCTCTATCGTATCCTATCCTCTATCCTATCCAATCCTGTATTCCATCCTCTACCCTATCCTATCCTCTACCCTATAATACCATGTATCCTATCCTATTCTCAATCCTATCCTATCCTATCCTCTATCCTATCATATCCTCTATCCTATCCTATAATCTATCCTATCCTATCCTCTATCGTCTCCTCTCCTCAATCCTATCCTATCCTCAATCCTAACCTATCCTCTATCCTATCCTATTCTCTATCCTATCCTATCCTCTATCCTATCCTATCCTCTATCATATCCTATCCTCTATCCCATCCTAATCTCTATCCTATCAATACCCTATCCTATCCTCTATCCTATCCTATCAACTATAATATCCAATTCTCTATCCTATCCTATCCTCTATCCAATCCTATCCTCAATTCAATCCTATCCTCTATCCTATAATATCCTCTATCCTATCCTATCCTTTCCTCTATCCTATCCTAACGTATCCTCTATCCTATCCTATCCTCTATCCTATCCTATCCTCTATCCTATCCTCTCTTCAATCCTATCCTATTCTCTATCCTATTCTATCCTCTATCCTATCCTATCCTCAATCCAATCCTATACTCTATTGTATCCTATCCTCTATCGTATCCTATCCTCTATCCTATCCAATCCTCTATCCTATCCTCTATCCAATCCTATACACTATCTTATCCTATCCTCTATCGTATCCTATCCTCTATCCTATCCAATCCTCTATCCTATCCTCTATCTTATCCTATCCTCTATCCTATCCTATATTCTATCCTATCCTATTCTCTATCCTATCCTATCCTCTATCCTATCCTATCCACTATCGTATGCTCTATCCTATCCTATCCTCTATCCTATCCTATCCTCAATCCAATCCTATCCTCTATCCTATCCTATCCTCTATCCTATCCTATCCTCTATCCTATCCTATCCTCTATACTATCCTATCCTCTATCCTATCCTATCCTCTATCCTATCCTATCCTCAATCCAATCCTATACTCTATTGTATCCTATCCTCTATCGTATCCTATCCTCTATCCTATCCAATCCTCTATCCTATCCTCTATCCAATCCTATACACTATCCTATCCTATCCTCTAACGTATCCTATCCTCTATCCTATCCAATCCTCTATCCTATCCTATCCTCTATCCTATCCTATCTTCTATCCTATCCTATTCTCTATCCTATCCTATCCTCTATCCTATCCTATCCACTATCGTATGCTCTATCCTATCCTATCCTCTATCCTATCCTATCCTCAATCCAATCCTATACCCTATCCTATCCTATCCTCTATCCTATCCTATCCTCTATCCTATCCTATCCTCTATCCTATCCTATCTTCTATACTATCCTATTCTCTATCCTATCCTATCCTCTATCCTATCCTATCCTCTATCCTATCCTATCCTCTATCCTATCCTATTCTCAATCCAATCCTATACTCTATCCTATCCTATCCTCTATCCTAACTTATCCTCTATCCTATCCTATCCTCAATCCTATCCTATCCTCAATCCTATCCTATCCTCTATCCTATCCTCTTCTCTATCCTATCCTATCCTCTATCCTATCCTATCCTCAATCCTATCCTATCCTCTATCCTATCTTATCCTCTATCCTATCCTTTACTCTATTCTATCCTATCCTCTATCTTATCCTATCCACTATCCTATCCTATCCTCAATCCAATCCTATAATCTATCCTATCCTATTCTCTATCCTACCCTATCCTATCCTCTATCCTATCCTCTATCCTATCCTATCCTCTATCCTATCCTATCCTATCCTCTATCCTATCCACTATCCTATCCTATCCTCTATCCTATCCTATACTCTATCCTATCCTATCCTATCCTCTATCCTATTCTATCCTCTATCCTATCCTATCCTCAATCCAATCCTATGCTCTATCCTATCCTATCCACTATCCTATCCTATCCTCAATCCAATCCTATACTCTATCCTATCCTATTCTCTATCCTATCCTATCCTATCCTCTATCCTATCCTCTATCCTATCCTATCCTCTATCCTATCCTATCCTCTATCCTATCCTTTCCTCTATGATATCCTATCCTCTATCCCATTGTATCCTCAATATTATCCTATCCTCAATCCAATCCTATACTCATTCCTATCCTATCCTCTATCGTATCCTATCCTCTATCCTATCCAATCCTCTATCCTATCCTCTATCCTATCCTCTCCTCTATCCTATCCTATCTTCTATACTATCCTATTCTCTATCCTATCCTATCCTCTATCCTATCGTATCCACTATCGTATGCTCTATACTATCCTATCCTATCCACTATCGTATGCTCTATACTATCCTATCCTATCCACTATCGTATGCTCTATACTATCCTATCCTCTATCCTATCCAATCCCCTATCCTATCCTCTAACCTATAATACCATGTATCCTATCCTATTCTCTATCCTATCCTATCCTATCCTCTATCGTAATCTCTATCCTATCCTATCCACTATCCTAGCCTATCCTCAATCCTATCCTATCCTCTATCATATCCTACCCTCTATCCTATCCTATCCTCTATCCTATCCTATCCTCTATCCTATCCTATCTTCTATACTATCCTATTCTCTATCCTATCCTATCCTCTATCCTATCCTATCCTCTATCCTATCCTATCCTCTATCCTATCCTATCCTCAATCCAATCCTATACTCTATCCTATCCTATCCTCTATCCCAACTTATCCTCTATCATATCCTATCCTCAATCCTATCCTATCCTCAATCCTATCCTATCCTCTATCCTATCCTCTTCTCTATCCTATCCTATCCTCTATCCTATCCTATCCTCAATCCTATCCTATCCTCTATCCTATCTTATCCTCTATCCTATCCTTTACTCTATTCTATCCTATCCTCTATGTTATCCTATCCACTATCCTATCCTATCCTCAATCCAATCCTATACTCTATCCTATCCTATTCTCTATCCTATCCTCTATCCTATCCTCTATCCTATCCTCTATCCTATCCTATCCTCTATCCTATCCTATCCTATCCTCTATCCTATCCTCTATCCTATCCTATCCTCTATCCTATCCTATACTCTATCCTATCCTATCCTATCCTCTATCCTAACCTATCCTCTATCCTATTCTATCCTCTATCCTATCCTATCCTCAATCCTATCCTATCCTCTATCGTATCCTATCCTCTATCCTATCCAATCCTGTATTCCATCCTCTACCCTATCCTATCCTCTACCCTATAATACCATGTATCCTATCCTATTCTCTATCCTATCCTATCCTATCCTCTATCCTATCATATCCTCTATCCTATCCTATAATCTATCCTATCCTATCCTCAATCCTATCCTATCCTCTATCCTATCATATCCTCTATGATATCCTATCCTCTATCCCATTGTATCCTCAATCCTATCCTATCCTCAATCCAATCCTATACTCATTCCTATCCTATCCTCTATCGTATCCTATCCTCTATCCTATCCAATCCCCTATCCTATCCTCTGACCTATAATACCATGTATCCTATCCTATTCTCTATCCTATCCTATCCTATCCTCTATCGTAATCTCTATCCTATCCTATCCACTATCGTATGCTCTATCCTATCCTATCATCTATCCTATCCTATCCTCAATCCAATCCTATCCTCTATCCTATCCTATCCTCTATCGTCTCCTCTCCTCAATCCTATCCTATCCTCAATCCTAACCTATCCTCTATCCAATCCTATACTCTATTGTATCCTATCCTCTATCGTATCCTATCCTCTATCCTATCCAATCCTCTATCCTACCCTATCCTCTATCCTATCCTATCCTCTATCCGATCCTATCCTCTATCCAATCCTATACACTATCCTATCCTATCCTCTATCGTATCCTATCCTCTATCCTATCCAATCCTCTATCCTATCCTCTATCCTATCCTATCCTCTATCCTATCCTATCTTCTATCCTATCCTATTCTCTATCCTATCCTATCCTCTATCCTATCCAATCCTCTATCCTATCCTCTATCCTATCCTATCCTCTATCCTATCCTATCCTCAATCCAATCCTATACTCTATCCTATCCTATCCTCTATCCTATCCTATCCTCTATCCTATCCTATCTTCTATACTATCCTATTCTCTATCCTATCCTATCCTCTATCCTATCCTATCCTCTATCCTATCCTATCCTCTATCCTATCCTATCCTCTATCCTATCCTATCCTCAATCCAATCCTATACTCTATCCTATCCTATCCTCTATCCTAACTTATCCTCTATCCTATCCTATCCTCAATCCTATCCTATCCTCAATCCTATCCTATCCTCTATCCTATCCTCTTCTCTATCCTATCCTATCCTCTATCCTATCCTATCCTCTATCCTATCCTATCCTCTATCCTATCCTATCCTCTATCCTATCCTCCCCTGAATCCTATCCTATCCTCAACCCAATCCTATACTCTATCCTATCCTATTCTCTATCCTATCCTATCCTATCCTCTATCCTATCCTCTATCCTATCCTCTATCCTATCCTATCCTCTATCCTATCCCATACTCTATCCTATCCTATCCTCAATCCTATCCTATCCTCTATCCTATCCTATCCTCTATGATATCCTATCCTCTATCCCATTGTATCCTCAATCCTATCCTATCCTCAATCCAATCCTATACTCATTCCTATCCTATCCTCTATCGTATCCTATCCTCTATCCTAACCAATCCCCTATCCTATCCTCTGACCTATAATACCATGTATCCTATCCTATTCTCTATGCTATCCTATCCTATCCTCTATCGTAATCTCTATCCTATCCTATCCACTATCGTATGCTCTATCCTATCCTATCCTCTATCCTATCCTATCCTCAATCCAATCCTATCCTCTATCCTATCCTATCCTCTATCGTCTCCTCTCCTCAATCCTATCCTATCCTCAATCCTAACCTATCCTCTATCCAATCCTATACTCTATTGTATCCTATCCTCTATCGTATCCTATCCTCTATCCTATCCAATCCTCTATCCTACCCTATCCTCTATCCTACCCTATCCTCTATCCTATCCTATCCTCTATCCAATCCTATACACTATCCTATCCTATCCTCTATCGTATCCTATCCTCTATCCTATCCAATCCTCTATCCTATCCTCTATCCTATCCTATCCTCTATCGTCTCCTCTCCTCAATCCTATCCTATCCTCAATCCTAACCTATCCTCTATCCAATCCTATACTCTATTGTATCCTATCCTCTATCGTATCCTATCCTCTATCCTATCCAATCCTCTATCCTACCCTATCCTCTATCCTATCCTATCCTCTATCCTATCCTATCCTCTATCCAATCCTATACACTATCCTATCCTATCCTCTATCGTATCCTATCCTCTATCCTATCCAATCCTCTATCCTATCCTCTATCCTATCCTATCCTCTATCCTATCCTATCCTATCTTCTATCCTATCCTATTCTCTATCCTATCCTATATCCTATCCAATCCTCTATCCTATCCTCTATCCTATCCTATCCTCAATCCAATCCTATACTCTATCCTATCCTATCCTCTATCCTATCCTATCCTCTATCCTATCCTATCTTCTATCCTATCCTATTCTCTATCCTATCCTATCCTCTATCCTATCCAATCCTCTATCCTATCCTCTATCCTATCCTATCCTCTATCCTATCCTATCCTCAATCCAATCCTATACTCTATCCTATCCTATCCTCTATCCTATCCTATCCTCTATCCTATCCTATCCTCTATCCTATCCTATCCTCTATCCTATCCTATCCTCTATCCTATCCTATCCTCTATCCTATCCTCCCCTGAATCCTATCCTATCCTCAATCCAATCCTATACTCTATCCTATCCTATTCTCTATCCTATCCTATCCTATCCTCTATCCTATCCTCTATCCTATCCTATCCTCTATCCTATCCTATACTCTATCCTATCCTATCCTCAATCCTATCCTATCCTCTATCCTATCCTATCCTCTATGATATCCTATCCTCTATCCCATTGTATCCTCAATCCTATCCTATCCTCAATCCAATCCTATACTCATTCCTATCCTATCCTCTATCGTATCCTATCCTCTATCCTAACCAATCCCCTATCCTATCCTCTGACCTATAATACCATGTATCCTATCCTATTCTCTATCCTATCCTATCCTATCCTCTATCGTAATCTCTATCCTATCCTATCCACTATCGTATGCTCTATAATATCCTATCCTCTATCCTATCCTATCCTCAATCCAATCCTATCCTCTATCCTATCCTATCCTCTATCGTCTCCTCTCCTCAATCCTATCCTATCCTCAATCCTAACCTATCCTCTATCCAATCCTATACTCTATTGTATCCTATCCTCTATCGTATCCTATCCTCTATCCTATCCAATCCTCTATCCTACCCTATCCTCTATCCTATCCTATCCTCTATCCTATCCTATCCTCTATCCAATCCTATACACTATCCTATCCTATCCTCTATCGTATCCTATCCTCTATCCTATCCAATCCTCTATCCTATCCTCTATCCTATCCTATCCTCTATCGTCTCCTCTCCTCAATCCTATCCTATCCTCAATCCTAACCTATCCTCTATCCAATCCTATACTCTATTGTATCCTATCCTCTATCGTATCCTATCCTCTATCCTATCCAATCCTCTATCCTACCCTATCCTCTATCCTATCCTATCCGCTATCCTATCCTATCCTCTATCCAATCCTATACACTATCCTATCCTATCCTCTATCGTATCCTATCCTCTATCCTATCCAATCCTCTATCCTATCCTCTATCCTATCCTATCCTCTATCCTATCCTATCTTCTATCCTATCCTATTCTCTATCCTATCCTATCCTCTATCCTATCCAATCCTCTATCCTATCCTCTATCCTATCCTATCCTCTATCCTATCCTATCCTCAATCCAATCCTATACTCTATCCTATCCTATCCTCTATCCTATCCTATCCTCTATCCTATCCTATCTTCTATACTATCCTATTCTCTATCCTATCCTATCCTCTATCCTATCCTATCCTCTATCCTATCCTATCCTCTATCCTATCCTATCCTCTATCCTATCCTATCCTCAATCCAATCCTATACTCTATCCTATCCTATCCTCTATCCTAACTTATCCTCTATCCTATCCTATCCTCAATCCTATCCTATCCTCAATCCTATCCTATCCTCTATCCTATCCTCTTCTCTATCCTATCCTATCCTCTATCCTATCCTATCCTCTATCCTATCCTATCCTCTATCCTATCCTATCCTCTATCCTATCCTCCCCTGAATCCTATCCTATCCTCAATCCTATCCTATCCTCTATCCTACCTTATCCTCTATCCTATCCTTTACTCTATTCTATCCTATCCTCTATCTTATCCTATCCACTATCCTATCCTATCCTCAATCCAATCCTATACTCTATCCTATCCTATTCTCTATCCTATCCTATCCTATCCTCTATCCTATCCTCTATCCTATCCTATCCTCTATCCTATCCTATACTCTATCCTATCCTATCCTCTATCCTATCCTATCCTCTATCCTTTTCTATAATCTATCCTATCCTATCCTCAATCCTATCCTATCCTCTATCCTATCTTATCCTCTATCCTATCCTTTACTCTATTCTATCCTATCCTCTATCTTATCCTATCCACTATCCTATCCTATCCTCAATCCAATCCTATACTCTATCCTATCCTATTCTCTATCCTATCCTATCCTATCCTCTATCCTATCCTCTATCCTATCCTCTATCCTATCCTATCCTCTATCCTATCCTATCCTCTTATCGTATCCTATCCCCTGTCCTATCCTCCATCCTATCCTATTCTCTATCCTATCCTTTCCTCCATAATATCGTCTCTTCTATCGTATCCTATCCTCTATCCTATCCTATCCTCCATCCTATCCTATCCTCTATCCTATTCAATCTCATATCCTATCCTATCCTCTATCATATCCTATCCTCTATCGTATCCTATCTTCTATCGTATCCTATCCTCTATCCTATCCAATCCTCTATCCTATCCTCTATCCTATCCTATCCTCTATCCTATCCTATCCTCTATCGTATCCTATCCTCTATCCTATCCTCTATCCTATCCTATCCTCTATCCTATCCTATCCTATCCTCCATCCTATCCTATCCTCAATCCAATCCTATCCTCTATCCTATCCTATCCTCTATCCTATCCTATCCTCTATCCTATCCTATCCTCTATCCTATCCTATCCTCTATCCTATCCTATCCTCTATCCTATCCTATCCTCAATCCAATCCTATACTCTATTGTATCCTATCCTCTATCGTATCCTATCCTCTATCCTATCCAATCCTCTATCCTATCCTCTATCCAATCCTATACACTATCCTATCCTATCCTCTAACGTATCCTATCCTCTATCCTATCCAATCCTCTATCCTATCCTATCCTCTATCCTATCCTATCTTCTATCCTATCCTATTCTCTATCCTATCCTATCCTCTATCGTATCCTATCCACTATCGTATGCTCTATCCTATCCTATCCTCTATCCTATCCTATCCTCAATCCAATCCTATACTCTATCCTATCCTATCCTCTATCCTATCCTATCCTCTATCCAATCCTATACACTATCCTATCCTATCCTCTAACGTATCCTGTCCTCTATCCTATCCAATCCTCTATCCTATCCTATCCTCTATCCTATCCTATCTTCTATCGTATCCTATCCTCTATCCTATCCAATCCTCTATCCCATCCTCTATCCTATCCTATCCTCTATCTTATCCTATCCTCTATCCTATCCTATCCTCTATCGTATCCTATCCTCTATCCTATCCAATCCTCTATCCCATCCTCTATCCTATCCTATCCTCTATCTTATCCTATCCTCTATCCTATCCTATCCTCAATCCAATCATATCCTCTATCCTATCCTATCCTCTATCTTATCCTATCCTCTACCCTATCCTATCCTCTATCGTATCCTATCCTCTATCGTATGCTCTATCCTACCCTATCCTCTATCCTATCCAAACCCCTATCCTATCCTCTATCCTATCCTATCCTCTATCCTATACTATCCTCTATCGTATGCTATATCGTATTCTGTCCACTATCGTATGCTATATCGTATCCTATCCTCTATCGTATCCAATCCCCTATCCTATCCTCTATCCTCTCCTATACTCAATCCAATCCTATCCTCTATCCTATCCTATCCTCTATCATATCCTATCCTCTATCCTATCCAATCCTCTATCCCATTCTATCCTCTATCCTATCCTATCCTCAATCCGATCCTATCCTCTATCCTATCCTATTCTCTATCCTATCCTGTCCTCTATCCTATCCTATCCGCTATCCTATCCTATCCTCTATCCTATCCTACCCTCAATGCTATCCTATCCTCTATCCTATCGTATCCTCTATCCAATCCTATGCTCTATCCTATCCTCTATCCTATCCTTTCCTCTATAATATCGTATCTTCTATCGTATCCTATCCTCTATCCTATCCTATTCTCTATCCTATCCTATCCTCTATCATATCCTATCCTCTATCCTATGCTATCCTCTATCCTATCCTATCCGCTATCCTATCTTACCCTCTATGCTATCCTATCCTCTATCCTATCCTATCCTCTATCGTATGCTGGATCCTATCCTATCCTCTATCCTATCCTATCCTCAATCCTATCCTATCCTCTATCATATACTATCCTCTATCCTATCCTATCCTCTATCCTATCCTATCCTCTATCCTATATTATCCTCTATCCTATCCTGTCCTCTATTCTATCCTATCCTCTATCTTATCCTATCCACTATCCTATCTTATCCTCTATCCTATCCTATCCTCTATCCTATCCTATCCTCTATCGTATCCGATCCTCAATCCTATACTATCCTCTATCCTATCCTATCCTGTATCCTATCCTATCCTCTATCCTATCCTATCCTCTATCCTATCCAATCTCATATCCTATCCAATCTCATATCCTATCCTATCCTCTATCATGTCCTATCCTCTATCGTATCCTATCGTCTATCCTATCCAATCCTCTATCCTATCCTATCCTCTATCGTATCCTATCGTCTATCCTATCCAATCCTCTATCCTATCCTCAATCCTATCCTATCCTCTATCCTATCCTATCCTCTATCCTATCCTATCCTCTATCCTATCCTATCCTCTATCCTATCCTATCCTCTATCCTATCCTATCCTCTATCCTATCCAATCCTCTATCCTATTCTATCCTCTATCCTATCCTATCGTCTATCCTATCCTATCCTCTATCGTATCCTATCCTGTATCCTATCCTCTATCCTATCCTATCCTGTATCCTACCCAATCCCCTATCCAATCCTCTATCCTATCCGATCCTCTATCCTATTATACCATGTATCCTATCTTATTCTCTATCCTATCCTATCCTCTATCCTATCCTATCCTCTATCCTATCTTATCCTCTATCCTATCCTATCCTCAATCCAATCCTATCCTCTATCCTATCCTATCCTCTATCGTATCCTATCCTCTATCGTATCCAATCCCCTATCCTACTCTATCCTCTTTCCTATCCTATCCTCAATCCAATCCTATTCTCTATTCTATCCTATCCTCTATCCTATCCTATCCTCTATCCTATCCAATCCCCTATCCTATCCTCTATCATATCCTATTCTCTATCCTATCCTATACTCTATCCTATCCTATCCTCTATCGTATCCTATCCTCTATCCTATCCTGTCCTCAATCCTATCCTATCCTATCCTCTATCCTATCCCATCCTCAATCCTATCCTTTCCTCTATCCTATAATCTATCCTATCCTATCCTCTTACTTATCCTATCCTCTATCTTATCCTATCCTCTATCCTATCCTATCCTCTATCGTATCCTATCCTCTATCCTATCCAATCCTCTATCCCATCCTCTATCCTATCCTATCCTCTATCTTATCCTATCCTCTATCCTATCCTATCCTCAATCCAATCATATCCTCTATCCTATCCTATCCTCTATCTTATCCTATCCTCTACCCTATCCAATAATCTATCCTATTCTATCCTCTATTCTATCCTATCCTCAATTCAATCCTATCCTCTATCCTATCCTATCCTCTATCCAATCCTATCCTCTATCCTATCCTATCCTATCCTCTATCGTATCCTATCCAATCCTCTATCCTATCCTCAATCCTATCCTATCCTTTATCCTATAATACCATTTATCCTATCCTATTCTCCATCCTATCCTATCCTATCCTCTATCGTATGCTCTATCCTATCCTATCAACTATACTATCCTATCCTCAATCCTATCCTATCCTCTATCATATCCCATCCTCTATCCTATGCTATCCTATCCTATCCTCTATCGTATGCTCTATCCTATCCTATCAACTATCCTATCCTATTCTCTATTCTATCCTATCCTCTATCCTATCCAATCCCCAATCCTATCCTCTATCCTATCCTATCCTCTATCCTATCTTATCCTCTATCCTATCCTGTCCTCTATCCTAACCTATCCTCTATCCTATCCTATCCTCTATCCTATCATATCCTCTATCGTATCCTATCCTCTATCCTAACCTATACTCTATCCTATCTTATCCTCTATCGTGTCCTATCCTCTATGGTATCCTATCCTCTATCCTATCCCATCCTCTATCCTATCCTCTATCCTAGCCTATCCTCTATCCTATCCTCTATCCTATCCAATCCTCTATCCTATCCTCTATCCTATCCTATACTCTATCCTATCCTATCCTCTATCGTATCCTATCCTCTATCCTATCCTGTCCTCTATCCTATCCTATCCTCTATCATATCCTATCCTCTATCCTATCCCATCCTCAATCCTATCCTTTCCTCTATCCTATAATCTATCCTACCCTATCCTCTTACTTATCCTATCCTCTATCCTATCCTATCCTCTATCCTATCCGATCCTCTATCCTATACTATCCTCTATCCTATCCTATCCTCAATCCAATCCTATCCTCTATCCTATCCTATCCTCTATCGTATCCTATCCTCTATCGTATCCAATCCCCTATCCTACTCTATCCTCTATCCTATCCTATCCTCAATCCAATCCTATTCTCTATTCTATCCTATCCTCTATCCAATCCTATCCTCTATCCTATCCAATTACCTATCATATCCTCTATCATATCCTATTCTCTATCCTATCCTATACTCTATCCTATCCTATCCTCTATCGTATCCTATCCTCTATCCTATCCTGTCCTCTATCCTATCCTATCCTATCCTCTATCCTATCCCATCCTCAATCCTATCCTTTCCTCTATCCTATAATCTATCCTATCCTATCCTCTTACTTATCCTATCCTCTATCCTATCCTATCCTCTACCCTATCCAATCCTCTATCCTACCCTCTATCCTATCCTATCCTCTATCCTATTCTATTCTCTACCCTATCCTATCCTCTATCGTATCCTATCCTCTATCGTATGCTCTATCCTACCCTATCCTCTATCCTATCCAAACCCCTATCCTATCCTCTATCCTATCCTATCCTCTATCCTATACTATCCTCTATCGTATGCTATATCGTATTCTGTCCACTATCGTATGCTATATCGTATCCTATCCTCTATCGTATCCAATCCCCTATCCTATCCTCTATCCTCTCCTATACTCAATCCAATCCTATCCTCTATCCTATCCTATCCTCTATCGTATCCTATCCTCTATCCTATCCAATCCTCTATCCCATTCTATCCTCTATCCTATCCTATCCTCAATCCGATCCTATCCTCTATCCTATCCTATTCTCTATCCTATCCTGTCCTCTATCCTATCCTATCCGCTATCCTATCCTATCCTCTATCCTATCCTACCCTCAATGCTATCCTATCCTCTATCCTATCGTATCCTCTATCCAATCCTATGCTCTATCCTATCCTCTATCCTATCCTTTCCTCTATAATATCGTATCTTCTATCGTATACTATCCTCTATCCTATCCTATTCTCTATCCTATCCTATCCTCTATCATATCCTATCCTCTATCCTATGCTATCCTCTATCCTATCCTATCCGCTATCCTATCTTACCCTCTATGCTATCCTATCCTCTATCCTATCCTATCCTCTATCGTATGCTGGATCCTATCCTATCCTCTATCCTATCCTATCCTCAATCCTATCCTATCCTCTATCATATACTATCCTCTATCCTATCCTATCCTCTATCCTATCCTATCCTCTATCCTATATTATCCTCTATCCTATCCTGTCCTCTATTCTATCCTATCCTCTATCTTATCCTATCCACTATCCTATCTTATCCTCTATCCTATCCTATCCTCTATCCTATCCTATCCTCTATCGTATCCGATCCTCAATCCTATACTATCCTCTATCCTATCCTATCCTGTATCCTATCCTATCCTCTATCCTATCCAATCTCATATCCTATCCAATCTCATATCCTATCCTATCCTCTATCATGTCCTATCCTCAATCGTATCCTATCGTCTATCCTATCCAATCCTCTATCCTATCCTATCCTCTATCGTATCCTATCGTCTATCCTATCCAATCCTCTATCCTATCCTCAATCCTATCCTATCCTCTATCCTATCCTATCCTCTATCCTATCCTATCCTCTATCCTATCCTATCCTCTATCCTATCCTATCCTCTATCCTATCCTATCCTCTATCCTATCCAATCCTCTATCCTATCCTATCCTCTATCCTATCGTATCGTCTATCCTATCCTATCCTCTATCGTATCCTATCCTGTATCCTATCCTCTATCCTATCCTATCCTGTATCCTATCCAATCCCCTATCCAATCCTCTATCCTATCCGATCCTCTATCCTATTATACCATGTATCCTATCTTATTCTCTATCCTATCCTATCCTCTATCCTATCCTATCCTCTATCCTATCTTATCCTCTATCCTATCCTATCCTCTATCCTATCCTGTCCTCTATTCTATCCTATCCTCTATCTTATCCTATCTACTATCCTATCTTATCCTCTACCCTATACTATCCTCCATCCTATCCTATCCTCTATCGTATTCTATCCTCTATCCTAAACTATACTCTATCCTATCTTATCCTCTATCGTGTCCTATCCTCTATGGTATCCTATCCTGTATCCTATCCCATCCTCTATCCTATCCTCTATCCTATCCTATCCTCTATCCTATCCTCTATCCTATCCAATCCTCTATCCTATCCTCTATCCTATCCTATACTCTATCCTATCCTATCCTCTATCGTATCCTATCCTCTATCCTATCCTGTCCTCTATCCTATCCTATCCTCTATCCTATCCTATCCTCTATCCTATCCCATCCTCAATCCTATCCTTTCCTCTATCCTATAATCTATCCTACCCTATCCTCTTACTTATCCTATCCTCTATCCTATCCTATCCTCTATCCTATCCGATCCTCTATCCTATACTATCCTCTATCCTATCCTATCCTCAATCCAATCCTATCCTCTATCCTATCCTATCCTCTATCGTATCCTATCCTCTATCGTATCCAATCCCCTATCCTACTCTATCCTCTATCCTATCCTATCCTCAATCCAATCCTATTCTCTATTCTATCCTATCCTCTATCCTATCCTATCCTCTATCCTATCCAATCCCCTATCCTATCCTCTATCATATCCTATTCTCTATCCTATCCTATACTCTATCCTATCCTATCCTCTATCGTATCCTATCCTCTATCCTATCCTGTCCTCTATCCTATCCTATCCTATCCTCTATCCTATCCCATCCTCAATCCTATCCTTTCCTCTATCCTATAATCTATCCTATCCTATCCTCTTACTTATCCTATCCTCTATCTTATCCTATCCTCTATCCTATCCTATCCTCTATCGTATCCTATCCTGTATCCTATCCAATCCTCTATCCCATCCTCTATCCTATCCTATCCTCTATCTTATCCTATCCTCTATCCTATCCTATCCTCAATCCAATCATATCCTCTATCCTATCCTATCCTCTATCTTATCCTATCCTCTACCCTATCCAATAATCTATCCTATTCTATCCTCTATTCTATCCTATCCTCAATCCAATCCTATCCTCTATCCTATCCTATCCTCTATCCAATCCTATCCTCTATCCTATCCTATCCTATCCTCTATCGTATCCTATCCTCTATCCTATCCAATCCTCTATCCTATCCTCTATCCTATCCTATCCTCTATCCTATCCTATCCAATCCTCTATCCTATCCTCAATCCTATCCTATCCTTTATCCTATAATACCATTTATCCTATCCTATTCTCCATCCTATCCTATCCTATCCTCTATCGTATGCTCTATCCTATCCTATCAACTATCCTATCCTATCCTCAATCCTATCCTATCCTCTATCATATCCCATCCTCTATCCTATGCTATCCTATCCTATCCTCTATCCTATCCCATCCTCAATCCTATCCTTTCCTCTATCCTATAATCTATCCTACCCTATCCTCTTACTTATCCTATCCTCTATCCTATCCTATCCTCTATCCTATCCGATCCTCTATCCTATACTATCCTCTATCCTATCCTATCCTCAATCCAATCCTATCCTCTATCCTATCCTATCCTCTATCGTATCCTATCCTCTATCGTATCCAATCCCCTATCCTACTCTATCCTCTATCCTATCCTATCCTCAATCCAATCCTATTCTCTATTCTATCCTATCCTCTATCCTATCCTATCCTCTATCCTATCCAATTACCTATCCTATCCTCTATCATATCCTATTCTCTATCCTATCCTATACTCTATCCTATCCTATCCTCTATCGTATCCTATCCTCTATCCTATCCTGTCCTCTATCCTATCCTATCCTATCCTCTATCCTATCCCATCCTCAATCCTATCCTTTCCTCTATCCTATAATCTATCCTATCCTATCCTCTTACTTATCCTATCCTCTATCCTATCCTATCCTCTACCCTATCCAATCCTCTATCCTACCCTCTATCCTATCCTATCCTCTATCCTATCCTATCCTCTATCGTATCCTATCCTCTATCGTATGCTCTATCCTACCCTATCCTCTATCCTATCCAAACCCCTATCCTATCCTCTATCCTATCCTATCCTCTATCCTATACTATCCTCTATCGTATGCTATATCGTATTCTGTCCACTATCGTATGCTATATCGTATCCTATCCTCTATCGTATCCAATCCCCTATCCTATCCTCTATCCTCTCCTATACTCAATCCAATCCTATCCTCTATCCTATCCTATCCTCTATCGTATCCTATCCTCTATCCTATCCAATCCTCTATCCCATTCTATCCTCTATCCTATCCTATCCTCAATCCGATCCTATCCTCTATCCTATCCTATTCTCTATCCTATCCTGTCCTCTATCCTATCCTATCCGCTATCCTATCCTATCCTCTATCCTATCCTACCCTCAATGCTATCCTATCCTCTATCCTATCGTATCCTCTATCCAATCCTATGCTCTATCCTATCCTCTATCCTATCCTTTCCTCTATAATATCGTATCTTCTATCGTATCCTATCCTCTATCCTATCCTATTCTCTATCCTATCCTATCCTCTATCATATCCTATCCTCTATCCTATGCTATCCTCTATCCTATCCTATCCGCTATCCTATCTTACCCTCTATGCTATCCTATCCTCTATCCTATCCTATCCTCTATCGTATGCTGGATCCTATCCTATCCTCTATCCTATCCTATCCTCAATCCTATCGTATCCTCTATCATATACTATCCTCTATCCTATCCTATCCTCTATCCTATCCTATCCTCTATCCTATATTATCCTCTATCCTATCCTGTCCTCTATTCTATCCTATCCTCTATCTTATCCTATCCACTATCCTATCTTATCCTCTATCCTATCCAATCTCATATCCTATCCAATCTCATATCCTATCCTATCCTCTATCATGTCCTATCCTCTATCGTATCCTATCGTCTATCCTATCCAATCCTCTATCCTATCCTCAATCCTATCCTATCCTCTATCCTATCCTATCCTCTATCCTATCCTATCCTCTATCCTATCCTATCCTCTATCCTATCCTATCCTCTATCCTATCCTATCCTCTATCCTATCCTATCCTCTATCCTACCCTATCGTCTATCCTATCCTATCCTCTATCGTATCCTATCCTGTATCCTATCCTCTATCCTATCCTATCCTGTATCCTATCCAATCCCCTATCCAATCCTCTATCCTATCCGATCCTCTGCCCTATTATACCATGTATCCTATCTTATTCTCTATCCTATCCTATCCTCTATCCTATCCTATCCTCTATCCTATCTTATCCTCTATCCTATCCTATCCTCTATCCTATCCTGTCCTCTATTCTATCCTATCCTCTATCTTATCCTATCTACTATCCTATCTTATCCTCTACCCTATCCTATCCTCCATCCTATCCTATCCTCTATCGTATTCTATCCTCTATCCTAACCTATACTCTATCCTATCTTATCCTCTATCGTGTCCTATCCTCTATGGTATCCTATCCTCTATCCTATCCCATCCTCTATCCTATCCTCTATCCTATCCTATCCTCTATCCTATCCTCTATCCTATCCAATCCTCTATCCTATCCTGTCCTCTATTCTATCCTATCCTCTATCTTATCCTATCCACTATCCTATCTTATCCTTTATCCTATCCTATCCTCTATCCTATCCTATCCTCTATCGTATCCGATCCTCAATCCTATACTATCCTCTATCCTATCCTATCCTGTATCCTATCCTATCCTCTATCCTATCCTATCCTCTATCCTATCCAATCTCATATCCTATCCAATCTCATATCCTATCCTATCCTCTATCATGTCCTATCCTCTATCGTATCCTATCGTCTATCCTATCCAATCCTCTATCCTATCCTCAATCCTATCCTATCCTCTATCCTATCCTATCCTCTATCCTATCCTATCCTCTATCCTATCCTATCCTCTATCCTATCCTATGCTCTATCCTATCCTATCCTCTATCCTATCCTATCCTCTATCCTATCCTATCCTCTATCCTATCCTATCCTCTATCCTATCCTATCCTCTATCCTATCCTATCGTCTATCCTATCCTATCCTCTATCGTATCCTATCCTGTATCCTATCCTCTATCCTATCCTATCCTGTATCCTATCCAATCCCCTATCCAATCCTCTATCCTATCCGATCCTCTACCCTATTATACCATGTATCCTATCTTATTCTCTATCCTATCCTATCCTCTATCCTATCCTATCCTCTATCCTATCTTATCCTCTATCCTATCCTATCCTCTATCCTATCCTGTCCTCTATTCTATCCTATCCTCTATCTTATCCTATCTACTATCCTATCTTATCCTCTACCCTATCCTATCCTCCATCCTATCCTATCCTCTATCGTATTCTATCCTCTATCCTATCCAATCCCCTATCCTATCCTCTGTCCTATCCTATCCTCTATAATATCGTATCTTCTATCGTATCCTATCCTCTATCCTATCCTATCCTCTATCCTATATTATCCTCTATCCTATCCTGTCCTCTATTCTATCCTATCCTCTATCTTATCCTATCCACTATCCTATCTTATCCTCTATCCTATCCTATCCTCTATCCTATCCTATCCTCTATCGTATCCGATCCTCAATCCTATACTATCCTCTATCCTATCCTATCCTGTATCCTATCCTATCCTCTATCCTATCCTATCCTCTATCCTATCCAATCTCATATCCTATCCAATCTCATATCCTATCCTATCCTCTATCATGTCCTATCCTCTATCGTATCCTATCGTCTATCCTATCCAATCCTCTATCCTATCCTCAATCCTATCCTATCCTCTATCCTATCCTATCCTCTATCCTATCCTATCCTCTATCCTATCCTATCCTCTATCCTATCCTATCCTCTATCCTATCCTATCCTCTATCCTATCCTATCCTCTATCCTACCCTATCGTCTATCCTATCCTATCCTCTATCGTATCCTATCCTGTATCCTATCCTCTATCCTATCCTATCCTGTATCCTATCCAATCCCCTATCCAATCCTCTATCCTATCCGATCCTCTGCCCTATTATACCATGTATCCTATCTTATTCTCTATCCTATCCTATCCTCTATCCTATCCTATCCTCTATCCTATCTTATCCTCTATCCTATCCTATCCTCTATCCTATCCTGTCCTCTATTCTATCCTATCCTCTATCTTATCCTATCTACTATCCTATCTTATCCTCTACCCTATCCTATCCTCCATCCTATCCTATCCTCTATCGTATTCTATCCTCTATCCTAACCTATACTCTATCCTATCTTATCCTCTATCGTGTCCTATCCTCTATGGTATCCTATCCTCTATCCTATCCCATCCTCTATCCTATCCTCTATCCTATCCTATCCTCTATCCTATCCTCTATCCTATCCAATCCTCTATCCTATCCTGTCCTCTATTCTATCCTATCCTCTATCTTATCCTATCCACTATCCTATCTTATCCTTTATCCTATCCTATCCTCTATCCTATCCTATCCTCTATCGTATCCGATCCTCAATCCTATACTATCCTCTATCCTATCCTATCCTGTATCGTATCCTATCCTCTATCCTATCCTATCCTCTATCCTATCCAATCTCATATCCTATCCAATCTCATATCCTATCCTATCCTCTATCATGTCCTATCCTCTATCGTATCCTATCGTCTATCCTATCCAATCCTCTATCCTATCCTCAATCCTATCCTATCCTCTATCCTATCCTATCCTCTATCCTATCCTATCCTCTATCCTATCCTATCCTCTATCCTATCCTATGCTCTATCCTATCCTATCCTCTATCCTATCCTATCCTCTATCCTATCCTATCCTCTATCCTATCCTATCCTCTATCCTATCCTATCCTCTATCCTATCCTATCGTCTATCCTATCCTATCCTCTATCGTATCCTATCCTGTATCCTATCCTCTATCCTATCCTATCCTGTATCCTATCCAATCCCCTATCCAATCCTCTATCCTATCCGATCCTCTACCCTATTATACCATGTATCCTATCTTATTCTCTATCCTATCCTATCCTCTATCCTATCCTATCCTCTATCCTATCTTATCCTCTATCCTATCCTATCCTCTATCCTATCCTGTCCTCTATTCTATCCTATCCTCTATCTTATCCTATCTACTATCCTATCTTATCCTCTACCCTATCCTATCCTCCATCCTATCCTATCCTCTATCGTATTCTATCCTCTATCCTATCCAATCCCCTATCCTATCCTCTGTCCTATCCTATCCTCTATAATATCGTATCTTCTATCGTATCCTATCCTCTATCCTATCCTATCCTCTATCCTATCCTATCCAATCTCATATCCTATCCAATCTCATATCCTATCCAATCTCATATCCTATCCAATCTCATATCCTATCCTATCCTCAATCTTATCCTATCCTCCATCCTATCCTATCCTCCATGCTATCCTATCCTCTATGCTATCCTATCCTCTATCCTATTCTATCCTCTATCCTATCCTATCCTCAATCCAATCCTATCCTCTATCCTATCCTATCCTCTATCGTATCCTATCCTCTATCCTATCCTATCCTCTATCGTATCTTATCCTCTATCGTATCCTGCCCTCTATACTATCCTATCCTCTATCCTGTTCTATCCACTATCCTATCTTATCCTCTATCCTATCCTATCCTCTATCCTGTCCTATCCTCTATAGTATTCTATCCTCTATCCTATTCAATCCCCTATCCTATCCTCTGTCCTATCCTATCCACTATCATATCCTTTCCTCTATAATATCGTATCTTCTATCCTATCCTATACTCTATCCTATCCTATCCTCTATCATATCCTATCCCCTACCGTATCCTATCCTCTATCCTATCCTATCCTCTATCCTATCCTCTATCCTATCTTATCCTCTATCCTATCCTGTCCTCTATCCTATCCTATCCTCTATCCTATCCAATCTCATATCCTATCCAATCTCATATCCTATCCTCCATCATGTCCTATCCTCTATCGTATCCTATCCTCTATCCTATTCTATCTTCTATCATATCTATCCTCAACGCAATCCTATCATCTAGCATATCCTATCCTCTATCGTATCCTATCCTCTATCCTATCCTATCCTCTATCCTATCTTATCCTCTATCCTATCCTATCCTCTATCCTATCCTGCCCTCTATTCTATCCTATCCTCTATCTTATCCTATCCACTATCCTATCCTATCCTATCCTCTATCATATCCTATCCTCTATCCTATCCAACCCCCTATCCTATCCTCTATCCTATCCTATCCTCTATCCTATCATATCCTCTATCGTATCCTATCCTCTATCCTATCCAATCCTCCATCCTATCCTCTATCCTATCCTCTATCCTATCCTATCCTCTATCCTATCCTGTCCTCTATCCTATCCTATCCGCTATCCTATCCTATCCTCTATCTAATCCTATCCTCTATCCTATCCTATCCTCTATCGTATCCTATCCTCTATCCTATCCAATCCTCTATCCTATCCTATCCTGTATCCTATCCTATCCTCTATCCTATCCTATCCTCTATCCTATCCAATCTCATATCCTATCCAATCTCATATCCTATCCTATCCTCTATCATGTCCTATCCTCTATCGTATCCTATCGTCTATCCTATCCAATCCTCTATCCTATCCTCAATCCTATCCTATCCTCTATCCTATCCTATCCTCTATCCTATCCTATCCTCTATCCTATCCTATCCTGTATCCTATCCTATCCTGTATCCTATCCTATCCTCTATCCTATCCTATCCTCTATCCTATGTTATCCTCTATCCTATCCTATCCTCTATCCTATCCTATCGTCTATCCTATCCTATCCTCTATCGTATCCTATCCTGTATCCTATCCTCTATCCTATCCTATCCTCTATCATATCCTATCCTCTATCCTATCCAACCCCCTATCCTATCCTCTATCCTATCCTATCCTCTATCCTATCCTATCCTCTATCGTATCCTATCCTCTATCCTATCCAATCCTCCATCCTATCCTCTATCCTATCCTCTATCCTATCCTATCCTCTATCCTATCCTGTCCTCTATCCTATCCTATCCGCTATCCTATCCTATCCTCTATCCAATCCTATCCTCTATCCTATCCTATCCTCTATCGTATCCTATCCTCTATCCTATCAAATCCTCTATCCTATCCTCTACCCTATCCTATCCTCTATCCTATCCAATCCTCTATCCTATCCTCTATCCTATCCTATCCTCTATCCTATCCTATACTCTATTCTCTCCTATCCTCTATCCTATCCCATCCTCAATCCTATCCTTTCCTCTATCCTATAATCTATCCTATCCTATCCTCTTACTTATCCTATCCTCTATCCTATCCTATCCTCTATCCTATCCGATCCTCTATCCTATACTATCCTCTATCCTATCCTATCCTCACTCCAATCCTACCCTCTATCCTATCCTATCCTCTATCCTATTCTATCCTCTATCCTATCCTATCCTCTATCCTATCCAATCCCCTATCCTATCCTCTATACTATCCTATTCTCTATCCTATCCTTTCCTCTATAATATCGTATCTTCTATCGCATCCTATCCTCTATCAAATCCTATCCTCTATCCTATCCAATCTCATATATTATCCTATCCTCTATCATATCCTAATCCTCTATCGTATCCTATCTTCAATCCTATGCAATCCTCTATCCTATCCTCAATCCTATCCTATCCTCTATCCTATCCTATCCTCTATCCTATCCAATCCCCTATCCTATCCTCTATCCTCTATCATATCCTATCCTCTATCGTATCCAATCTCCTATCCTATCCTCTATCCTCTCCTATCCTCAATCCAATCCTATCCTCTATCGTATCCTCTATCCTATCCTCTATCCTATCCTCTATCCTATTCTATTCCCTATCCTATCCTATCCTCAATCCAATCCTATCCTCTATCCTATCCTATACTCTATCCTATCCTATCCTCTATCGTATCCTATCCTCTATCCTATCCTGTCCTCTATCCTATCCTATCCTATCCTCTATCCTATCCCATCCTCAATCCTATCCTTTCCTCTATCCTATAATCTATCCTATCCTATCCTCTTACTTATCCTATCCTATCCTCTACCCTATCCAATCCTCTATCCTACCCTCTATCCTATCCTATCCTCTATCCTATCCTATTCTCTACCGTATCCTATCCTCTATCGTATCCTATCCTCTATCGTATGCTCTATCCTACCCTATCCTCTATCCTATCCAATCCCCAATCCTATCCTCTATCCTATCCTATCCTCTATCGTATCCTATCCTCTATCCTATCCAATCCTCTATCCCATTCTATCCTCTATCCTATCCTATCCTCAATCCAATCCTATCCTCTATCCTATCCTATTCTCTATCCTATCCTGTCCTCTATCCTATCCTATCCGCTATCCTATCCTATCCTCTATCCTATCCTACCCTCAATGCTATCCTATCCTCTATCCTATCGTATCCTCTATCCAATCCTATGCTCAATCCTATCCTCTATCCTATCCTTTCCTCTATAATATCGTATCTTCTATCGTATCCTATCCTCTATCCTATCTTATTCTCTATCCTATCCTATCCTCTATCATATCCTATCCTCTATCCTATCCTATCCTCTATCCTATCCTATCCTGTATCCTATCCTATCCTCTATCCTATCCTATCCTCTATCCTATCCAATCTCATATCCTATCCAATCTCATATCCTATCCTATCCTCTATCATGTCCTATCCTCTATCGTATCCTATCTTCTATCCTATCATATCCTCTATCCTATCCTATACTCTATCCTATCCTATCCTCAATCCTATCCTATCCTCTATCCTATCCTATCCTCTATGATATCCTATCCTCTATCCTATTATATCCTCAATCCTATCCTATCCTCAATCCAATCCTATACTCATTCCTATCCTATCCTCTATCGTACCCTATCCTCTATCCTATCCAATCCTCTATCCTATCCTCTATCCTATCCTCTCCTCTATCCTATCCTATCTTCTATACTATCCTATCCTCTATCCTATCCAATCCCCTATCCTATCCTCTACCCTATAATACCATGTATCCTATCCTATTCTCTATCCTATCCTATCCTATCCTCTATCGTAATCTCTATCCTATCCTATCCACTATCCTAGCCTATCCTCAATCCTATCCTATCCTCTATCATATCCTACCCTCTATCCTATCCTATCCGCTATCCTATCCTATCCTCTATCCTATCCTCTCCTCAATCCTATCCTATCATCAATCCTAACCTATCCTCTATCCTATCCTATTCTCTATCCTATCCTATCCTCTATCCTATCCTATCCTCTATCCTATCCAATCCTCTATCCTATCCTCTATCCTATCCTGTCCTCTATCCTATCCCATCTTCTATCCTATCCTATTCTCTATCCTATTCTATCCTCTATCCTATCCTATCCTCTATCGTATTCTATCCACTATCCTATCCAATCCATTATCCTATCCTCATTCCTATCCTATCCTCAATCCTATCGTATCCTCTATCCTTTAGTATCCTCTATCCTATCCTATCCTCTCTCCTATCCTATCCTCAATCCTATCCTATACTCAATCCTATCCTATCCTATCCTCTATCCTATAATATCCTCTATCCCATCCTAATCTCTATCCTATCAATCCCCTATCCTATCCTCTATCCTATCCTCTATCCTATCCAATTCTCTATCCTATCCTATCCTCTATCATATCCTGTACTCTATTCTATCCTATCCTCTATCTTATCATATCCTCTATCCTATCCTATACTCAATCCAATCCTATACTCTATCCTATCCTATCCTCTATCCTAACTTATCCTCTATCCTATCCTATCCGCAATCCTATCCTATCCTCAATCCTATCCTATCCTCTATCCTATCCTCTTCTCTATCCTATCCTATCCTCTATCCTATCCTATCCTATCCTCAATCCTATCCTATCCTCTATCCTATCCTATCCTCTTATCGTATCATATCCTCTGTCCTATCCTCCATCCTATCCTATTTTCTATCCTATCCTTTCCTCTATAATATCGTCTCTTCTATCGTATCCCATCCTCTATCCTATCCTATCCTCCATCCTATCCTATCCTCTATCCTATTCAATCTCATATCATATCCTATCCTCTATCATATCCTATCCTCTATCGTATCATATCCTCTATCCTATCCAATCCTCTATCCTATCCTCTATCCTATCCTCTATCCTATCCTATCCTCTATCCTATCCTATCCTATCCTCTATCCTATCCTCTATCCTATCCTCTATCCTATCCTATCCTCTATCCTATCCTATCCTATCCTCCATCCTGTCCGATCCTCCATCCTATGCAATCCCCTATCCTATCCTCAATCCTATCCTATCCTCATTCCTATCCTATCCTCAATCCTATCCTTTCCTCATTCCTATCCTATCCTAAATCCTATCGTATCCTCTATCCTATAGTATCCTCTATCCGATCCTATCCTCTCTCCTATCCTATCCTCAATCCTATCCTATCCTCAATCCTATCCTATCCTATCCTCTATCCTATCCTATCATCTATCATATCCTATCCTCTATCGTATCCTATCCTCTATCCTATCCTGTCCTCTATCCTATCCTATCCTATCCTCTATCCTATCCCATCCTCAATCCTATCCTTTCCTCTATCCTATAATCTATCCTATCCTATCCTCTTACTTATCCTATCCTATCCTCTACCCTATCCAATCCTCTATCCTACCCTCTATCCTATCCTATCCTCTATCCTATCCTATTCTCTACCGTATCCTATCCTCTATCGTATCCTATCCTCTATCGTATGCTCTATCCTACCCTATCCTCTATCCTATCCAATCCCCAATCCTATCCTCTATCCTATCCTATCCTCTATCGTATCCTATCCTCTATCCTATCCAATCCTCTATCCCATTCTATCCTCTATCCTATCCTATCCTCAATCCAATCCTATCCTCTATCCTATCCTATTCTCTATCCTATCCTGTCCTCTATCCTATCCTATCCGCTATCCTATCCTATCCTCTATCCTATCCTACCCTCAATGCTATCCTATCCTCTATCCTATCGTATCCTCTATCCAATCCTATGCTCTATCCTATCCTCTATCCTATCCTTTCCTCTATAATATCGTATCTTCTATCGTATCCTATCCTCTATCCTATCTTATTCTCTATCCTATCCTATCCTCTATCATATCCTATCCTCTATCCTATCCTATTCTCTATCCTATCCTATCCTGTATCCTATCCTATCCTCTATCCTATCCTATCCTCTATCCTATCCAATCTCATATCCTATCCAATCTTATATCCTATCCTATCCTCTATCATGTCCTATCCTCTATCGTATCCTATCTTCTATCCTATCATATCCTCTATCCTATCCTATACTCTATCCTATCCTATCCTCAATCCTATCCTATCCTCTATCCTATCCTATCCTCTATGATATCCTATCCTCTATCCTATTATATCCTCAATCCTATCCTATCCTCAATCCAATCCTATACTCATTCCTATCCTATCCTCTATCGTACCCTATCCTCTATCCTATCCAATCCTCTATCCTATCCTCTATCCTATCCTCTCCTCTATCCTATCCTATCTTCTATACTATCCTATCCTCTATCCTATCCAATCCCCTATCCTATCCTCTACCCTATAATACCATGTATCCTATCCTATTCTCTATCCTATCCTATCCTATCCTCTATCGTAATCTCTATCCTATCCTATCCACTATCCTAGCCTATCCTCAATCCTATCCTATCCTCTATCATATCCTACCCTCTATCCTATCCTATCCGCTATCCTATCCTATCCTCTATCCTATCCTCTCCTCAATCCTATCCTATCATCAATCCTAACCTATCCTCTATCCTATCCTATTCTCTATCCTATCCTATCCTCTATCCTATCCTATCCTCTATCCTATCCAATCCTCTATCCTATCCTCTATCCTATCCTGTCCTCTATCCTATCCCATCTTCTATCCTATCCTATTCTCTATCCTATCCTATCCTCTATCCTATCCTATCCTCTATCGTATTCTATCCACTATCCTATCCAATCCATTATCCTATCCTCTGTCCTATCCTATTATCTATCCTATCCTTTCCTCTATAATATCGTATCTTCTATCGTATCCTATCCTCTATCCTATCCAATCCTCTATCCAATCCTCTATCCTATCCTATCCTCTATCCTATCCTATCCTCTATCCTATCCTATCCTCAATCCTATCCTATCCTATCCTCAATCCTGTCCGATCCTCCATCCTATCCAATCCCCTATCCTATCCTTAATCCTATCCTATCCTCATTCCTATCCTATATTGAATCCTATCCTATCCTCATTCCTATCCTATCCTCAATCCTATCGTATCCTCTATCCTTTAGTATCCTCTATCCTATCCTATCCTCTCTCCTATCCTATCCTCAATCCTATCCTATACTCAATCCTATCCTATCCTATCCTCTATCCTATAATATCCTCTATCCCATCCTAATCTCTATCCTATCAATCCCCTATCCTATCCTCTATCCTATCCTCTATCCTATCCAATTCTCTATCCTATCCTATCCTCTATCATATCCTGTACTCTATTCTATCCTATCCTCTATCTTATCATATCCTCTATCCTATCCTATACTCAATCCAATCCTATACTCTATCCTATCCTATCCTCTATCCTAACTTATCCTCTATCCTATCCTATCCGCAATCCTATCCTATCCTCAATCCTATCCTATCCTCTATCCTATCCTCTTCTCTATCCTATCCTATCCTCTATCCTATCCTATCCTCAATCCTATCCTATCCTCTATCCTATCCTATCCTCTTATCGTATCATATCCTCTGTCCTATCCTCCATCCTATCCTATTCTCTATCCTATCCTTTCCTCTATAATATCGTCTCTTCTATCGTATCCCATCCTCTATCCTATCCTATCCTCCATCCTATCCTATCCTCTATCCTATTCAATCTCATATCATATCCTATCCTCTATCATATCCTATCCTCTATCGTATCATATCCTCTATCCTATCCAATCCTCTATCCTATCCTCTATCCTATCCTCTATCCTATCCTATCCTCTATCCTATCCTATCCTCTATCCTATCCTCTATCCTATCCTCTATCCTATCCTATCCTCTATCCTATCCTATCCTATCCTCCATCCTGTCCGATCCTCCATCCTATGCAATCCCCTATCCTATCCTCAATCCTATCCTATCCTCATTCCTATCCTATCCTCAATCCTATCCTTTCCTCATTCCTATCCTATCCTAAATCCTATCGTATCCTCTATCCTATAGTATCCTCTATCCGATCCTATCCTCTCTCCTATCCTATCCTCAATCCTATCCTATCCTCAATCCTATCCTATCCTATCCTCTATCCTATCCTATCATCTATCATATCCTATCCTCTATCCTATCCAATTCTCTATCCTATCCTATCCTCTATCATATCCTCTCCTGAATCCTATCCTATCCTCAATCCTATCCTATCCTCTATCCTATCTTATCCTCTATCCTATCCTCTACTCTATTCTATCCTATCCTCTATCTTATCCTATCCACTATCCTATCCTATCCTCAATCCAATCCTATACTCTATCCTATCCTATTCTCTATCCTATCCTATCCTATCCTCTATCCTATCCTCTATCCTATCCTATCCTCTATCCTATCCTATACTCTATCCTATCCTATCCTCTATCCTATCCTATCCTCTATCCTATTCTATCCTCTATCCTATCCTATCCTCAATCCAATCCTATACTCTATCCTATCCTATCCTCTATCGTATCCTATCCTCTATCCTATCCAATCCTGTATTCCATCCTCTACCCTATCCTATCCTCTACCCTATAATACCATGTATCCTATCCTATTATCAATCCTATCCTATCCTATCCTCTATCCTATCATATCCTCTATCCTATCCTATAATCTATCCTATCCTATCCTCAATCCTATCATATCCTCTATCCTATCCTATCCTCTATGATATCCTATCCTCTATCCCATTGTATCCTCAATCCTATCCTATCCTCAATCCAATCCTATACTCATTCCTATCCTATCCTCTATCGTATCCTATCCTCTATCCTATCCAATCCTCTATCCTATCCTCTATCCTATCCTCTCCTCTATCCTATCCTATCTTCTATCCTATCCTATTCTCTATCCTATCCTATCCTCTATCCTATCCTATCCGCTATCCTATCCTATCCTCTATCCAATCCTATCCTCTATCCTATCCTATCCTCTATCGTATCCTATCCTCTATCCTATCAAATCCTCTATCCTATCCTCTACCCTATCCTATCCTCTATCCTATCCAATCCTCTATCCTATCCTCTATCCTATCCTATCCTCTATCCTATCCTATACTCTATTCTCTCCTATCCTCTATCCTATCCCATCCTCAATCCTATCCTTTCCTCTATCCTATAATCTATCCTATCCTATCCTCTTACTTATCCTATCCTCTATCCTATCCTATCCTCTATCCTATCCGATCCTCTATCCTATACTATCCTCTATCCTATCCTATCCTCACTCCAATCCTACCCTCTATCCTATCCTATCCTCTATCCTATTCTATCCTCTATCCTATCCTATCCTCTATCCTATCCAATCCCCTATCCTATCCTCTATACTATCCTATTCTCTATCCTATCCTTTCCTCTATAATATCGTATCTTCTATCGCATCCTATCCTCTATCAAATCCTATCCTCTATCCTATCCAATCTCATATATTATCCTATCCTCTATCATATCCTAATCCTCTATCGTATCCTATCTTCAATCCTATGCAATCCTCTATCCTATCCTCAATCCTATCCTATCCTCTATCCTATCCTATCCTCTATCCTATCCAATCCCCTATCCTATCCTCTATCCTCTATCATATCCTATCCTCTATCCTATCCAACCCCCTATCCTATCCTCTATCGTATGCTATATCGTATCCTATCCTCTATCGTATGCTATATCGTATCCTATCCTCTATCGTATCCAATCTCCTATCCTATCCTCTATCCTCTCCTATCCTCAATCCAATCCTATCCTCTATCGTATCCTCTATCCTATCCTCTATCCTATCCTCTATCCTATTCTATTCCCTATCCTATCCTATCCTCAATCCAATCCTATCCTCTATCCTATCCTATACTCTATCCTATCCTATCCTCTATCGTATCCTATCCTCTATCCTATCCTGTCCTCTATCCTATCCTATCCTATCCTCTATCCTATCCCATCCTCAATCCTATCCTTTCCTCTATCCTATAATCCATCCTATCCTATCCTCTTACTTATCCTATCCTATCCTCTACCCTATCCAATCCTCTATCCTACCCTCTATCCTATCCTATCCTCTATCCTATCCTATTCTCTACCGTATCCTATCCTCTATCGTATCCTATCCTCTATCGTATGCTCTATCCTACCCTATCCTCTATCCTATCCAATCCCCAATCCTATCCTCTATCCTATCCTATCCTCTATCGTATCCTATCCTCTATCCTATCCAATCCTCTATCCCATTCTATCCTCTATCCTATCCTATCCTCAATCCAATCCTATCCTCTATCCTATCCTATTCTCTATCCTATCCTGTCCTCTATCCTATCCTATCCGCTATCCTATCCTATCCTCTATCCTATCCTACCCTCAATGCTATCCTATCCTCTATCCTATCGTATCCTCTATCCAATCCTATGCTCTATCCTATCCTCTATCCTATCCTTTCCTCTATAATATCGTATCTTCTATCGTATCCTATCCTCTATCCTATCTTATTCTCTATCCTATCCAATCCTCTATCCTATCCTCTATCCTATCCTATCCTCTATCCTATCCTATCCTCTATCCTATCCAATCCTCTATCCTATCCTCTATCCTATCCTATCCTCTATCCTATCCGATCCTCTATCCTATACTATCCTCTATCCTATCCTATCCTCACTCCAATCCTACCCTCTATCCTATCCTATCCTCTATCCTATTCTATCCTCTATCCTATCCTATCCTCTATCCTATCCAATCCCCTATCCTATCCTCTATACTATCCTATTCTCTATCCTATCCTTTCCTCTATAATATCGTATCTTCTATCGCATCCTATCCTCTATCAAATCCTATCCTCTATCCTATCCAATCTCATATATTATCCTATTCTCTACCGTATCCTATCCTCTATCGTATCCTATCCTCTATCGTATGCTCTATCCTACCCTATCCTCTATCCTATCCAATCCCCAATCCTATCCTCTATCCTATCCTATCCTCTATCGTATCCTATCCTCTATCCTATCCAATCCTCTATCCCATTCTATCCTCTATCCTATCCTATCCTCAATCCAATCCTATCCTCTATCCTATCCTATTCTCTATCCTATCCTGTCCTCTATCCTATCCTATCCGCTATCCTATCCTATCCTCTATCCTATCCTACCCTCAATGCTATCCTATCCTCTATCCTATCGTATCCTCTATCCAATCCTATGCTCTATCCTATCCTCTATCCTATCCTTTCCTCTATAATATCGTATCTTCTATCGTATCCTATCCTCTATCCTATCTTATTCTCTATCCTATCCTATCCTCTATCATATCCTATCCTCTATCCTATCCTATCCTCTATCCTATCCTATCCTGTATCCTATCCTATCCTCTATCCTATCCTATCCTCTATCCTATGTAATCTCATATCCTATCCAATCTCATATCCTATCCTATCCTCTATCATGTCCTATCCTCTATCGTATCCTATCTTCTATCCTATCATATCCTCTATCCTATCCTATACTCTATCCTATCCTATCCTCAATCCTATCCTATCCTCTATCCTATCCTATCCTCTATGATATCCTATCCTCTATCGTACCCTATCCTCTATCCTATCCAATCCTCTATCCTATCCTCTATCCTATCCTCTCCTCTATCCTATCCTATCTTCTATACTATCCTATCCTCTATCCTATCCAATCCCCTATCCTATCCTCTACCCTATAATACCATGTATCCTATCCTATTCTCTATCCTATCCTATCCTATCCTCTATCGTAATCTCTATCCTATCCTATCCACTATCCTAGCCTATCCTCAATCCTATCCTATCCTCTATCATATCCTACCCTCTATCCTATCCTATCCGCTATCCTATCCTATCCTCTATCCTATCCTCTCCTCAATCCTATCCTATCATCAATCCTAACCTATCCTCTATCCTATCCTATTCTCTATCCTATCCTATCCTCTATCCTATCCTATCCTCTATCCTATCCAATCCTCTATCCTATCCTCTATCCTATCCTGTCCTCTATCCTATCCCATCTTCTATCCTATCCTATTCTCTATCCTATCCTATCATCTATCCTATCCTATCCTCTATCGTATTCTATCCACTATCCTATCCAATCCATTATCCTATCCTCTGTCCTATCCTATTATCTGTCCTATCCTTTCCTCTATAATATCGTATCTTCTATCGTATCCTATCCTCTATCCTATCCAATCCTCTATCCTATCCTCTATCCTATCCTATCCTCTATCCTATCCTATCCTCTATCCTATCCTATCCTCAATCCTATCCTATCCTATCCTCAATCCTGTCCGATCCTCCATCCTATCCAATCCCCTATCCTATCCTTAATCCTATCCTATCCTCATTCCTATCCTATATTCAATCCTATCCTATCCTCATTCCTATCCTATCCTCAATCCTATCGTATCCTCTATCCTTTAGTATCCTCTATCCTATCCTATCCTCTCTCCTATCCTATCCTCAATCCTATCCTATACTCAATCCTATAGGATAGGATTGAGGATAGGATTGGATTGAGGATAGGATAGGATAGAGATTAGGATACGATAGAGGATTGGATAGGATACATGGTATTATAGGGTAGAGGATAGGATAGGATAGAGGATAGGATAGGGGATTGGATAGGATAGAGGATAGAATAGGATAGAGGATACGATAGAGGATAGGATAGGATAGACGATAGTATAGGATAGAGGATACTATAGGATAGAGGATAGGATAGGATTGAGGATAGGATAGGATAGAGGATAGGATAGGATAGAGGAAAGGATAGGATAGAGGATAGGATAGGATTGAGGATAGGATAGGATTGAGGATAGGATAGGATAGAGGATAGGATAGGATAGAGGATAAGATAGGGGTTTGGATTGGATAGAGTATAGGATAGGATAGAGGATAGGATAGGATAGAGTATAGGATTGGATTGAGGATAGGATAGGATAGAGGATAGAATAGGATAGAGGATAGGATAGCATAGTGGATAGGATAGGATTGAGGATAAGATAGAGGATACGATAGGATAGAGCATACGATAGAGGATAGGATAGGATAGAGTATAGGACAGGATTGAGAATAGGATAGGATAGCAGATAGAATAGGAAATAGGATAGGATAGCATAGAGGATAGGATATAATAGAGGATAGGACAAGATTGAGGATAGGATAGAGGATTGGATAGGATTGAGGATACTATAGGATAGAATATAGGATACAATTGAGGATATGATAGGAATGAGGATAGGATAGGATTGAGGATAGGATAGAGGATTGGATAGGATAGAAGATTGGATGGGAAAGAGGATAGGATAGAGGATTGGATAGGATAGAGAGTAGGATACGATAGAGGATAGGATACGATAGAGGATAGGATAGGATAGAGGATAGGATAGGACAGAGGATAGGATAGGATAGAGGATAGGATAGGATAGAGGATAGGATAGGATAGAGGATAGGATAGGATAGAGGATATGATCGGATAGAGGATAGGATAGGATAGAGGACAGGATAGGAAAGAGTATAGGATAGGATAGGGGATGGGCTAGGATAGAGGATACGATATAATTGAAGATACGATGTTATAGCGGATAGGATAGGATAGAGGATAGGATAGGATAGAGGATCATATAGGATAGAGGATAGGATATGATAGAGGATAGGAAAGGATAGAGGATAAGTTAGGATAGTGGATAGGATAAGATAGAGGATAGGATAGAATAGAGGACAGGATAAGATAGAGGATAAGATAGGATAGAGGATAGGATAGGATAGAGGACAGGATAGGATAGAGGATAAGGTAGGATAGAGGATAAGAAAGGATAGAGGATACGATAGGATAGAGGATAGGATATGGTAGAGGATAGAATAGGATTGAGGATAGGACAGGATAGAGTATAGGATTGGATTGAGGATAGGATAGGATAGAGATTAGGATACGATAGAGGATTGGATTGGATACATGGTATTATAGGGTAGAGGATAGGATAGGATAGAGGATAGGATAGGATAGAGGACAGGATAGGATAGAGGATAAGGTAGGATAGAGGATAAGAAAGGATAGAGGATACGATAGGATAGAGGATAGGATATGGTAGAGGATAGAATAGGATTGAGGATAGGACAGGATAGAGTATAGGATAGGATAGAGGATAGGATAGGATAGAGCATACGATAGAGGATAGGATAGGATAGAGGATAGGATAGGATAGAGAATAGAATAGGATAGAGGATAGGATAGGATAGAGGATAGGATAGGATAGAGGATAGGATAGAGGATTGGATAGGATAGAGGATTTGATACGATAGAGGATAGGATAGGATAGAGGATGGTATAGGATAGAGGATACTATAGGATAGAGGATAGGATAGGATTGAGGATAGGATAGGATAGAGGATAGGATAGGATAGAGGATACGATAGGGGATTGGATTGGATAGAGGATAGGATAAGATAGAGGATAGGATAGGATAGAGTATAGGATTGGATTGAGGATAGGATAGGATAGAGGACAGAATAGGATAGAGGATAGGATAGCATAGTGGATAGGATAGGATTGAGGATAAGATAGGATAGAGGATACTATAGGATAGAATATAGGATACAATTGAGGATAGGATAGGAATGAGGATAATATAGGATTGAGGATAGGATAGAGGATTGGATAGGATAGAAGATTGGATGGGATAGAGGATAGGGTAGGATAGAGGATAGTATAGGATAGAGGATACTATAGGATAGAGGATAGGATAGGATTGAGGATAGGATAGGATAGAGGATAGGATGGGATAGAGGATAGGATAGGATTGAGGATAGGATAGGATTGAGGATAGGATAGGATAGAGGATAGGATAGGATAGAGGATAAGATAGGGGATTGGATTGGATAGAGGATAGAATAGGAAATAGGATAGGATAGCATAGAGGATAGGATAGGATAGAGGATAGGATAGGATAGATTATAGGATATGATATAGGATAGGATAGTATTGAGGATAGGATAGGATAGATGAGAGGATAGGATAGAGGATAGGATAGGATTGAGGATAGGATAGGATTGTGGATAGGATAGGATAGAGGAAAGGATAGGATAAAGGATAGGATAGGATTGAGGATAGGATAGGATTGCGGATAGGATAGGATAGAGGAAAGGATAGGATAGAGGATACTATAGGATAGATTATAGGATAGGAATGAGTATAGGATAGGATTGAGGATAGGATTGGATAGAGGATAGGATAGGATAGAGGAAAGGATAGGATAGAGGATACTATAGGATAGATTATAGGATAGGATTGAGTATAGGATAGGATTGAGGATAGGATTGGATAGAGGATAGGATAGGATAGAGGATAGGATAGGATTGAGGATACTATAGGATCGATTATAGGATAGGATTGAGGATAGGATAGGAATGAGGATAGGATAGGATTGAGGATAGGATAGGATAGAGGATACGATAGAGGATAGGATAGGATAGAGGATAGGATAGGATAGTGGAGAGGATAGGATAGAGGATAGGATAGGATTGAGGATAGGATATGATAGAGGATAGGATAGGATAGAGGATACTATAGGATAGATTATAGGATAGGATTGAGGATAGGATAGGATGGAGGATACGATAGAGGATTGGATAGAATAGAGGATAGGATACGATAGAGGATAGGATAGGATAGAGGATAGGATTGGATTGAGGATAGATAGGATAGAGGATAGAATAGGATAGAGGATAGGATAGGATAGAGGATACGATAGGAAAGAGGATAGGATATGATAGATAATAGAATAGGATGGAGGATAGGATAGAGGATAGGATACGATAAAAGGATAGAATAGGATAGAGGATAGGATAGGATTGAGGATAGGATAGGAGAGAGGATAGGATAGGATAGTGGAGAGGATAGGATAGAGGATAGGATAGGATTGAGGATAGGATATGATAGAGGATAGGCTAGGATAGAGGATACTATAGGATAGATTATAGGATATGATAGAGGATAGGATAGTATTGAGGATAGGATAGGATAGAGGAGAGGATAGGATAGAGGATAGGATATGATTGAGGATAGGATAGGATTGTGGATAGGATAGGATAGAGGAAAGGATAGGATAGACGATAGGATAGGATTGAGGATAGGATAGGATTGCGGATAGGATAGGATAGAGGAAAGGATAGGATAGAGGATACTATAGGATAGATTATAGGATAGGAATGAGTATAGGATAGGATTGAGGATAGGATTGGATAGAGGATAGGATAGGACAGAGGAAAGGATAGTATAGAGGATACTATAGGATAGATTATAGGATAGGAATTAGTATAGGATAGGATTGAGGATAGGATTGGATAGAGGATAGGATAGGATAGAGGATAGGATAGGATTGAGGATACTATAGGATAGATTATAGGATAGGATTGAGGATAGGATAGGAATGAGGATAGGATAGGATTGAGGATAGGATAGGATAGAGGATACGATAGAGGATTGGATAGGATAAAGGACAAGATAGGATAGAGGATAGGATAGGATAGACGATAGGATAGAATAGAGGACAGAATAGGATAGAGGATAAGATAGGATAGAGGATAGGATAGGATAGAGGACAGGATAGGATAGAGGATAAGATAGGATAGAGGATAGGATAGGATAGAGGATAGGATACGATAAAAGGATAGAATAGGATAGAGGATAGGATAGGATTGAGGATAGGATAGGAGAGAGGATAGGATAGGATAGTGGAGAGGATAGGATAGAGGATAGGATAGGATTGAGGATAGGATATGATAGAGGATAGGATAGGATAGAGGATACTATAGGATAGATTATAGGATATGATAGAGGATAGGATAGTATTGAGGATAGGATAGGATAGAGGAGAGGATAGGATAGAGGATAGGATATGATTGAGGATAGGATAGGATTGTGGATAGGATAGGATAGAGGAAAGGATAGGATAGACGATAGGATAGGATTGAGGATAGGATAGGATTGCGGATAGGATAGGATAGAGGAAAGGATAGGATAGAGGATACTATAGGATAGATTATAGGATAGGATTGAGGATAGGATTGGATAGAGGATAGGATAGGACAGAGGAAAGGATAGTATAGAGGATACTATAGGATAGATTATAGGATAGGAATTAGTATAGGATAGGATTGAGGATAGGATTGGATAGAGGATAGGATAGGATAGAGGATAGGATAGGATTGAGGATGCTATAGGATAGATTATAGGATAGGATTGAGGATAGGATAGGAATGAGGATAGGATAGGATTGAGGATAGGATAGGATAGAGGATACGATAGAGGATTGGATAGGATAAAGGACAAGATAGGATAGAGGATAGGATAGGATAGACGATAGGATAGAATAGAGGACAGGATAGGATAGAGGATAAGATAGGATAGAGGATAGGATAGGATAGAGGACAGGATAGGATAGAGGATAAGATAGGATAGAGGATAGGATAGGATAGAGGATAGGATAGGAAAGAGGGTAGGATATGATAGAGGATAGAATAGGATGGAGGATAGGATAGAGGATAGGATACGATAAGAGGATAGAATAGGATAGAGGATAGGATAGGATTGAGGATAGGATAGGATAGAGGATAGGATAGGATAGTCGAGAAGATAGGATAGAGGATAGGATAGGATTGAGGATAGGATATGATAGAGGATAGGATAGGAAAGAGGATAGGATATGATAGAGGATAGAATAGGATGGAGGATAGGATAGAGGATAGGATACGATAAGAGGATAGAATAGGAGAGAGGATAGGATAGGATTGAGGATAGGATAGGATAGAGGATAGGATATGATACAGAATAGGATAGGATACATGGTATTATAGGGTAGAGGATAGTATAGGATAGGGGATTCGATAGGATAGAGGATAGGATAGGATAGAGTATAGGATTGGATTGAGGATAGGATAGGATAGAGGATAGGATAGGATAGAGTATAGGATTGGATTGAGGATAGGATAGGATAGAGGATAGAATAGGATAGAGGATAGGATAGCATAGTGGATAGGATAGGATTGAGGATAGGATAGAGGATTGGATATGATAGGAGATCGAATACGATAGAGGATAGGATATGATAGAGGATAGGATAGGATGGAGTATAGGATTGGATTGAGGATAGATAGGATAGAGGATAGAATAGGATAGAGGATAGGATAGCATAGAGGATAGGATAGGATAGAGGATAGGATAGGATTGAGTATAGGATAGAGGATTGGATAGGATAGAGGATTGGACAGGATAGAAGATAGGATACGATAGAGGATAGGATATGATAGAGGATAGGATAGGATAGAGGATAAGATAGCATAGTGGATAGGATAAGATAGAGGATAGGATAGAATAGAGGACAGGATAGGATAGAGGATAAGATAGGATAGAGGATAGGATAGGATAGAGGACAGGATAGGATAGAGGATAAGATAGGATAGAGGATAGGTTAGGATAGAGGATAGGATAGGAAAGAGGATAGGATATGATAGAGGATAGAATAGGATGGAGGATAGGATAGAGGATAGGATACGATAAGAGGATAGGATAGGATAGAGGATGGTATAGGATAGAGGATACTATAGGATAGAGGATAGGATAGGATTGAGGATAGGATAGGATAGAGGATAGGATAGGATAGAGGATAGGATAGGATAGAGGATAGGATAGGATTGAGGATAGGATAGGATTGAGGATAGGATAGGATAGAGGATAGGATAGGATAGAGGATACGATAGAGGATAGGATAGGATAGACGATAGTATAGGATAGAGGATACTATAGGATAGAGGATAGGATAGGATTGAGGATAGGATAGGATAGAGGATAGGATAGGATAGAGGAAAGGATAGGATAGAGGATAGGATAGGATTGAGGATAGGATAGGATTGAGGATAGGATAGGATAGAGGATAGGATAGGATAGAGGATAAGATAGGGGTTTGGCTTGGATAGAGTATAGGATAGGATAGAGGATAGGATAGGATAGAGTATAGGATTGGATTGAGGATAGGATAGGATAGAGGATAGAATAGGATAGAGGATAGGATAGCATAGTGGATAGGATAGGATTGAGGATAAGATAGAGGATACGATAGGATAGAGCATACGATAGAGGATAGGATAGGATAGAGTATAGGACAGGATTGAGAATAGGATAGGATAGCAGATAGAATAGGAAATAGGATAGGATAGCATAGAGGATAGGATATAATAGAGGATAGGACAAGATTGAGGGTAGGATAGAGGACAGGATAGGAAAGAGTATAGGATAGGATAGGATAGAGGACAGGATAGGAAAGAGTATAGGATAGGATAGGGGATGGGCTAGGATAGAGGATACGATATAATTGAAGATACGATGTTATAGCGGATAGGATAGGATAGGATAGAGGATCATATAGGATAGAGGATAGGATATGATAGAGGATAGGAAAGGATAGAGGATAAGTTAGGATAGTGGATAGGATAAGATAGAGGATAGGATAGAATAGAGGACAGGATAAGATAGAGGATAAGACAGGATAGAGGATAGGATAGGATAGAGGACAGGATATGATAGAGGATAAGGTAGGATAGAGGATAAGAAAGGATAGAGGATACGATAGGATAGAGGATAGGATATGGTAGAGGATAGAATAGGATTGAGGATAGGACAGGATAGAGTATAGGATTGGATTGAGGATAGGATAGGATAGAGATTAGGATACGATAGAGGATTGGATAGGATACATGGTATTATAGGGTAGAGGATAGGATAGGATAGAGGATAGGATAGGGGATTGGATAGGATAGAGGATAGGATAGGATAGAGCATACGATAGAGGATAGGATAGGATAGAGGATAGGATAGGATAGAGAATAGAATAGGATAGAGGATAGGATAGGATAGAGGATAGGATAGGATAGAGGATAGGATAGGATAGAGGATACGATAGAGGATAGGATAGGATAGACGATAGTATAGGATAGAGGATACTATAGGATAGAGGATAGGATAGGATTGAGGATAGGATAGGATAGAGGATAGGATAGGATAGAGGAAAGGATAGGATAGAGGATAGGATAGGATTGAGGATAGGATAGGATTGAGGATAGGATAGGATAGAGGATAGGATAGGATAGAGGATAAGATAGGGGTTTGGATTGGATAGAGTATAGGATAGGATAGAGGATAGGATAGGATAGAGTATAGGATTGGATTGAGGATAGGATAGGATAGAGGATAGAATAGGATAGAGGATAGGATAGCATAGTGGATAGGATAGGATTGAGGATAAGATAGAGGATACGATAGGATAGAGCATACGATAGAGGATAGGATAGGATAGAGTATAGGACAGGATTGAGAATAGGATAGGATAGCAGATAGAATAGGAAATAGGATAGGATAGCATAGAGGATAGGATATAATAGAGGATAGGACAAGATTGAGGATAGGATAGAGGATTGGATAGGATTGAGGATACTATAGGATAGAATATAGGATACAATTGAGGATATGATAGGAATGAGGATAGGATAGGATTGAGGATAGGATAGAGGATTGGATAGGATAGAAGATTGGATGGGAAAGAGGATAGGATAGAGGATTGGATAGGATAGAGAGTAGGATACGATAGAGGATAGGATACGATAGAGGATAGGATAGGATAGAGGATAGGATAGGACAGAGGATAGGATAGGATAGAGGATAGGATAGGATAGAGGATAGGATAGGATAGAGGATAGGATAGGATAGAGGATATGATCGGATAGAGGATAGGATAGGATAGAGGACAGGATAGGAAAGAGTATAGGATAGGATAGGGGATGGGCTAGGATAGAGGATACGATATAATTGAAGATACGATGTTATAGCGGATAGGATAGGATAGAGGATAGGATAGGATAGAGGATCATATAGGATAGAGGATAGGATATGATAGAGGATAGGAAAGGATAGAGGATAAGTTAGGATAGTGGATAGGATAAGATAGAGGATAGGATAGAATAGAGGACAGGATAAGATAGAGGATAAGATAGGATAGAGGATAGGATAGGATAGAGGACAGGATAGGATAGAGGATAAGGTAGGATAGAGGATAAGAAAGGATAGAGGATACGATAGGATAGAGGATAGGATATGGTAGAGGATAGAATAGGATTGAGGATAGGACAGGATAGAGTATAGGATTGGATTGAGGATAGGATAGGATAGAGATTAGGATACGATAGAGGATTGGATTGGATACATGGTATTATAGGGTAGAGGATAGGATAGGATAGAGGATAGGATAGGATAGAGGACAGGATAGGATAGAGGATAAGGTAGGATAGAGGATAAGAAAGGATAGAGGATACGATAGGATAGAGGATAGGATATGGTAGAGGATAGAATAGGATTGAGGATAGGACAGGATAGAGTATAGGATAGGATAGAGGATAGGATAGGATAGAGCATACGATAGAGGATAGGATAGGATAGAGGATAGGATAGGATAGAGAATAGAATAGGATAGAGGATAGGATAGGATAGAGGATAGGATAGGATAGAGGATAGGATAGAGGATTGGATAGGATAGAGGATTTGATACGATAGAGGATAGGATAGGATAGAGGATGGTATAGGATAGAGGATACTATAGGATAGAGGATAGGATAGGATTGAGGATAGGATAGGATAGAGGATAGGATAGGATAGAGGATACGATAGGGGATTGGATTGGATAGAGGATAGGATAAGATAGAGGATAGGATAGGATAGAGTATAGGATTGGATTGAGGATAGGATAGGATAGAGGACAGAATAGGATAGAGGATAGGATAGCATAGTGGATAGGATAGGATTGAGGATAAGATAGGATAGAGGATACTATAGGATAGAATATAGGATACAATTGAGGATAGGATAGGAATGAGGATAATATAGGATTGAGGATAGGATAGAGGATTGGATAGGATAGAAGATTGGATGGGATAGAGGATAGGGTAGGATAGAGGATAGTATAGGATAGAGGATACTATAGGATAGAGGATAGGATAGGATTGAGGATAGGATAGGATAGAGGATAGGATGGGATAGAGGATAGGATAGGATTGAGGATAGGATAGGATTGAGGATAGGATAGGATAGAGGATAGGATAGGATAGAGGATAAGATAGGGGATTGGATTGGATAGAGGATAGAATAGGAAATAGGATAGGATAGCATAGAGGATAGGATAGGATAGAGGATAGGATAGGATAGATTATAGGATATGATATAGGATAGGATAGTATTGAGGATAGGATAGGATAGATGAGAGGATAGGATAGAGGATAGGATAGGATTGAGGATAGGATAGGATTGTGGATAGGATAGGATAGAGGAAAGGATAGGATAAAGGATAGGATAGGATTGAGGATAGGATAGGATTGCGGATAGGATAGGATAGAGGAAAGGATAGGATAGAGGATACTATAGGATAGATTATAGGATAGGAATGAGTATAGGATAGGATTGAGGATAGGATTGGATAGAGGATAGGATAGGATAGAGGAAAGGATAGGATAGAGGATACTATAGGATAGATTATAGGATAGGATTGAGTATAGGATAGGATTGAGGATAGGATTGGATAGAGGATAGGATAGGATAGAGGATAGGATAGGATTGAGGATACTATAGGATCGATTATAGGATAGGATTGAGGATAGGATAGGAATGAGGATAGGATAGGATTGAGGATAGGATAGGATAGAGGATACGATAGAGGATAGGATAGGATAGAGGATAGGATAGGATAGTGGAGAGGATAGGATAGAGGATAGGATAGGATTGAGGATAGGATATGATAGAGGATAGGATAGGATAGAGGATACTATAGGATAGATTATAGGATAGGATTGAGGATAGGATAGGATGGAGGATACGATAGAGGATTGGATAGAATAGAGGATAGGATACGATAGAGGATAGGATAGGATAGAGGATAGGATTGGATTGAGGATAGATAGGATAGAGGATAGAATAGGATAGAGGATAGGATAGGATAGAGGATACGATAGGAAAGAGGATAGGATATGATAGATAATAGAATAGGATGGAGGATAGGATAGAGGATAGGATACGATAAAAGGATAGAATAGGATAGAGGATAGGATAGGATTGAGGATAGGATAGGAGAGAGGATAGGATAGGATAGTGGAGAGGATAGGATAGAGGATAGGATAGGATTGAGGATAGGATATGATAGAGGATAGGCTAGGATAGAGGATACTATAGGATAGATTATAGGATATGATAGAGGATAGGATAGTATTGAGGATAGGATAGGATAGAGGAGAGGATAGGATAGAGGATAGGATATGATTGAGGATAGGATAGGATTGTGGATAGGATAGGATAGAGGAAAGGATAGGATAGACGATAGGATAGGATTGAGGATAGGATAGGATTGCGGATAGGATAGGATAGAGGAAAGGATAGGATAGAGGATACTATAGGATAGATTATAGGATAGGAATGAGTATAGGATAGGATTGAGGATAGGATTGGATAGAGGATAGGATAGGACAGAGGAAAGGATAGTATAGAGGATACTATAGGATAGATTATAGGATAGGAATTAGTATAGGATAGGATTGAGGATAGGATTGGATAGAGGATAGGATAGGATAGAGGATAGGATAGGATTGAGGATACTATAGGATAGATTATAGGATAGGATTGAGGATAGGATAGGAATGAGGATAGGATAGGATTGAGGATAGGATAGGATAGAGGATACGATAGAGGATTGGATAGGATAAAGGACAAGATAGGATAGAGGATAGGATAGGATAGACGATAGGATAGAATAGAGGACAGAATAGGATAGAGGATAAGATAGGATAGAGGATAGGATAGGATAGAGGACAGGATAGGATAGAGGATAAGATAGGATAGAGGATAGGATAGGATAGAGGATAGGATACGATAAAAGGATAGAATAGGATAGAGGATAGGATAGGATTGAGGATAGGATAGGAGAGAGGATAGGATAGGATAGTGGAGAGGATAGGATAGAGGATAGGATAGGATTGAGGATAGGATATGATAGAGGATAGGATAGGATAGAGGATACTATAGGATAGATTATAGGATATGATAGAGGATAGGATAGTATTGAGGATAGGATAGGATAGAGGAGAGGATAGGATAGAGGATAGGATATGATTGAGGATAGGATAGGATTGTGGATAGGATAGGATAGAGGAAAGGATAGGATAGACGATAGGATAGGATTGAGGATAGGATAGGATTGCGGATAGGATAGGATAGAGGAAAGGATAGGATAGAGGATACTATAGGATAGATTATAGGATAGGATTGAGGATAGGATTGGATAGAGGATAGGATAGGACAGAGGAAAGGATAGTATAGAGGATACTATAGGATAGATTATAGGATAGGAATTAGTATAGGATAGGATTGAGGATAGGATTGGATAGAGGATAGGATAGGATAGAGGATAGGATAGGATTGAGGATGCTATAGGATAGATTATAGGATAGGATTGAGGATAGGATAGGAATGAGGATAGGATAGGATTGAGGATAGGATAGGATAGAGGATACGATAGAGGATTGGATAGGATAAAGGACAAGATAGGATAGAGGATAGGATAGGATAGACGATAGGATAGAATAGAGGACAGGATAGGATAGAGGATAAGATAGGATAGAGGATAGGATAGGATAGAGGACAGGATAGGATAGAGGATAAGATAGGATAGAGGATAGGATAGGATAGAGGATAGGATAGGAAAGAGGGTAGGATATGATAGAGGATAGAATAGGATGGAGGATAGGATAGAGGATAGGATACGATAAGAGGATAGAATAGGATAGAGGATAGGATAGGATTGAGGATAGGATAGGATAGAGGATAGGATAGGATAGTCGAGAAGATAGGATAGAGGATAGGATAGGATTGAGGATAGGATATGATAGAGGATAGGATAGGAAAGAGGATAGGATATGATAGAGGATAGAATAGGATGGAGGATAGGATAGAGGATAGGATACGATAAGAGGATAGAATAGGAGAGAGGATAGGATAGGATTGAGGATAGGATAGGATAGAGGATAGGATATGATACAGAATAGGATAGGATACATGGTATTATAGGGTAGAGGATAGTATAGGATAGGGGATTCGATAGGATAGAGGATAGGATAGGATAGAGTATAGGATTGGATTGAGGATAGGATAGGATAGAGGATAGGATAGGATAGAGTATAGGATTGGATTGAGGATAGGATAGGATAGAGGATAGAATAGGATAGAGGATAGGATAGCATAGTGGATAGGATAGGATTGAGGATAGGATAGAGGATTGGATATGATAGGAGATCGAATACGATAGAGGATAGGATATGATAGAGGATAGGATAGGATGGAGTATAGGATTGGATTGAGGATAGATAGGATAGAGGATAGAATAGGATAGAGGATAGGATAGCATAGAGGATAGGATAGGATAGAGGATAGGATAGGATTGAGTATAGGATAGAGGATTGGATAGGATAGAGGATTGGACAGGATAGAAGATAGGATACGATAGAGGATAGGATATGATAGAGGATAGGATAGGATAGAGGATAAGATAGCATAGTGGATAGGATAAGATAGAGGATAGGATAGAATAGAGGACAGGATAGGATAGAGGATAAGATAGGATAGAGGATAGGATAGGATAGAGGACAGGATAGGATAGAGGATAAGATAGGATAGAGGATAGGTTAGGATAGAGGATAGGATAGGAAAGAGGATAGGATATGATAGAGGATAGAATAGGATGGAGGATAGGATAGAGGATAGGATACGATAAGAGGATAGGATAGGATAGAGGATGGTATAGGATAGAGGATACTATAGGATAGAGGATAGGATAGGATTGAGGATAGGATAGGATAGAGGATAGGATAGGATAGAGGATAGGATAGGATAGAGGATAGGATAGGATTGAGGATAGGATAGGATTGAGGATAGGATAGGATAGAGGATAGGATAGGATAGAGGATACGATAGAGGATAGGATAGGATAGACGATAGTATAGGATAGAGGATACTATAGGATAGAGGATAGGATAGGATTGAGGATAGGATAGGATAGAGGATAGGATAGGATAGAGGAAAGGATAGGATAGAGGATAGGATAGGATTGAGGATAGGATAGGATTGAGGATAGGATAGGATAGAGGATAGGATAGGATAGAGGATAAGATAGGGGTTTGGCTTGGATAGAGTATAGGATAGGATAGAGGATAGGATAGGATAGAGTATAGGATTGGATTGAGGATAGGATAGGATAGAGGATAGAATAGGATAGAGGATAGGATAGCATAGTGGATAGGATAGGATTGAGGATAAGATAGAGGATACGATAGGATAGAGCATACGATAGAGGATAGGATAGGATAGAGTATAGGACAGGATTGAGAATAGGATAGGATAGCAGATAGAATAGGAAATAGGATAGGATAGCATAGAGGATAGGATATAATAGAGGATAGGACAAGATTGAGGGTAGGATAGAGGACAGGATAGGAAAGAGTATAGGATAGGATAGGATAGAGGACAGGATAGGAAAGAGTATAGGATAGGATAGGGGATGGGCTAGGATAGAGGATACGATATAATTGAAGATACGATGTTATAGCGGATAGGATAGGATAGGATAGAGGATCATATAGGATAGAGGATAGGATATGATAGAGGATAGGAAAGGATAGAGGATAAGTTAGGATAGTGGATAGGATAAGATAGAGGATAGGATAGAATAGAGGACAGGATAAGATAGAGGATAAGACAGGATAGAGGATAGGATAGGATAGAGGACAGGATATGATAGAGGATAAGGTAGGATAGAGGATAAGAAAGGATAGAGGATACGATAGGATAGAGGATAGGATATGGTAGAGGATAGAATAGGATTGAGGATAGGACAGGATAGAGTATAGGATTGGATTGAGGATAGGATAGGATAGAGATTAGGATACGATAGAGGATTGGATAGGATACATGGTATTATAGGGTAGAGGATAGGATAGGATAGAGGATAGGATAGGGGATTGGATAGGATAGAGGATAGGATAGGATAGAGCATACGATAGAGGATAGGATAGGATAGAGGATAGGATAGGATAGAGAATAGAATAGGATAGAGGATAGGATAGGATAGAGGATAGGATAGGATAGAGGATAGGATAGGATAGAGGATACGATAGAGGATAGGATAGGATAGACGATAGTATAGGATAGAGGATACTATAGGATAGAGGATAGGATAGGATTGAGGATAGGATAGGATAGAGGATAGGATAGGATAGAGGAAAGGATAGGATAGAGGATAGGATAGGATTGAGGATAGGATAGGATTGAGGATAGGATAGGATAGAGGATAGGATAGGATAGAGGATAAGATAGGGGTTTGGATTGGATAGAGTATAGGATAGGATAGAGGATAGGATAGGATAGAGTATAGGATTGGATTGAGGATAGGATAGGATAGAGGATAGAATAGGATAGAGGATAGGATAGCATAGTGGATAGGATAGGATTGAGGATAAGATAGAGGATACGATAGGATAGAGCATACGATAGAGGATAGGATAGGATAGAGTATAGGACAGGATTGAGAATAGGATAGGATAGCAGATAGAATAGGAAATAGGATAGGATAGCATAGAGGATAGGATATAATAGAGGATAGGACAAGATTGAGGATAGGATAGAGGATTGGATAGGATTGAGGATACTATAGGATAGAATATAGGATACAATTGAGGATATGATAGGAATGAGGATAGGATAGGATTGAGGATAGGATAGAGGATTGGATAGGATAGAAGATTGGATGGGATAGAGGATAGGATAGAGGATTGGATAGGATAGAGAGTAGGATACGATAGAGGATAGGATATGATAGAGGATAGGATAGGATAGAGGATAGGATAGGACAGAGGATAGGATAGGATAGAGGATAGGATAGGATAGAGGATAGGATAGGAAGGAGGATAGGATAGGATAGAGGATATGATCGGATAGAGGATAGGATAGGATAGAGGACAGGATAGGAAAGAGTATAGGATAGGATAGGGGATGGGCTAGGATAGAGGATACGATATAATTGAAGATACGATGTTATAGCGGATAGGATAGGATAGTGGATAGGATAGGATAGAGGATCATATAGGATAGAGGATAGGATATGATAGAGGATAGGAAAGGATAGAGGATAAGTTAGGATAGTGGATAGGATAAGATAGAGGATAGAATAGAATAGAGGACAGGATAAGATAGAGGATAAGATAGGATAGAGGATAGGATAGGATAGAGGACAGGATAGGATAGAGGATAAGGTAGGATAGAGGATAAGAAAGGATAGAGGATACGATAGGATAGAGGATAGGATATGGTAGAGGATAGAATAGGATTGAGGATAGGACAGGATAGAGTATAGGATGGGATTGAGGATAGGATAGGATAGAGATTAGGATACGATAGAGGATTGGATTGGATACATGGTATTATAGGGTAGAGGATAGGATAGGATAGAGGATAGGATAGGGGATTGGATAGGATAGAGGATAGGATAGGATAGAGCATACGATAGAGGATAGGATAGGATAGAGGATAGGATAGGATAGAGAATAGAATAGGATAGAGGATAGGATAGGATAGAGGATAGGATAGGATAGAGGATAGGATAGAGGATTGGATAGGATAGAGGATTTGATACGATAGAGGATAGGATAGGATAGAGGATGGTATAGGATAGAGGATACTATAGGATAGAGGATAGGATAGGATTGAGGATAGGATAGGATAGAGGATAGGATAGGATAGAGGATAGGATAGGATTGAGGATAGGATAGGATAGAGGATAGGATAGGATAGAGGATACGATAGGGGATTGGATTGGATAGAGGATAGGATAAGATAGAGGATAGGATAGGATAGAGTATAGGATTGGATTGAGGATAGGATAGGATAGAGGATAGAATAGGATAGAGGATAGGATAGCATAGTGGATAGGATAGGATTGAGGATAAGATAGGATAGAGGATACTATAGGATAGAATATAGGATACAATTGAGGATAGGATAGGAATGAGGATAGGATAGGATTGAGGATAGGATAGAGGATTGGATAGGATAGAAGATTGGATGGGATAGAGGATAGGATAGGATAGAGGATAGTATAGGATAGAGGATACTATAGGATAGAGGATAGGATAGGATTGAGGATAGGATAGGATAGAGGATAGGATAGGATAGAGGATAGGATAGGATAGAGGATAGGATAGGATTGAGGATAGGATAGGATTGAGGATAGGATAGGATAGAGGATAGGATAGGATAGAGGATAAGATAGGGGATTGGATTGGATAGAGGATAGAATAGGAAATAGGATAGGATAGCATAGAGGATAGGATAGGATAGAGGATAGGATAGGATAGATTATAGGATATGATATAGGATAGGATAGTATTGAGGATAGGATAGGATAGATGAGAGGATAGGATAGAGGATAGGATAGGATTGAGGATAGGATAGAATTGTGGATAGGATAGGATAGAGGAAAGGATAGGATAGAGGATAGGATAGGATTGAGGATAGGATAGGATTGCGGATAGGATAGGATAGAGGAAAGGATAGGATAGAGGATACTATAGGATAGATTATAGGATAGGAATGAGTATAGGATAGGATTGAGGATAGGATTGGATAGAGGATAGGATAGGATAGAGGAAAGGATAGGATAGAGGATACTATAGGATAGATTATAGGATAGGATTGAGTATAGGATAGGATTGAGGATAGGATTGGATAGAGGATAGGATAGGATAGAGGATAGGATAGGATTGAGGATACTATAGGATAGATTATAGGATAGGATTGAGGATAGGATAGGAATGAGGATAGGATAGGATTGAGGATAGGATAGGATAGAGGATACGATAGAGGATAGGATAGGATAGAGGATAGGATAGGATAGTGGAGAGGATAGGATAGAGGATAGGATAGGATTGAGGATAGGATATGATAGAGGATAGGATAGGATAGAGGATACTATAGGATAGATTATAGGATAGGATAGACGATAGGATAGGATAGAGGATAGGATAGGATAGAGGATAGGATAGGATAGTGGAGAAGATAGGATAGAGGATAGGATAGGATTGAGGATAGAATAGGAAATAGGATAGGATAGCATAGAGGATAGGATAGGATAGAGGATAGGACAAGATTGAGGATAGGATAGAGGATTGGATATGATAGAAGATCGAATACGATAGAGGATAGGATATGATAGAGGATAGGATAGGATGGAGGATAGGATTGGATTGAGGATAGATAGGATAGAGGGTAGAATAGGATAGAGGATAGGATAGCATAGAGGATAGAATAGGATAGAGGATATGATAGGATTGAGGATAGGGTAGAGGATAGGATAGCATAGAGGATAGGATAGGATAGAGGATAGGATAGGATTGAGTATAGGATAGAGGATTGGATATGATAGAGGATTGAACAGGATAGAAGATAGGATACGATAGAGGATAGGATATGATAGAGGATAGGATAGGATAGAGGATTGGATATGATAGAAGATCGAATACGATAGAGGATAGGATATGATAGAGGATAGGATAGGATGGAGTATAGGATTGGATTGAGGATAGATAGGATAGAGGATAGAATAGGATAGAGGATAGGATAGCATAGAGGATAGGATAGGATAGAGGATAGGATAGGATTGAGGATAGGATAGAGGATAGGATAGCATAGAGGATAGGATAGGATAGAGGATAGGATAGGATTGAGGATAGGATATGATAGAGGATTGGATAGGATAGAGGATAAGATAGCATAGTGGATAGGATAAGATAGAGGACAGGATAGGATAGAGGATAAGATAGGATAGAGGATAGGATAGGATAGAGGACAGGATAGGATAGAGGATAAGATAGGATAGAGGATAGGGTAGGATAGAGGATAGGATAGGAAAGAGGATAGGATATGATAGAGGATAGAATAGGATGGAGGATAGGATAGAGGATAGGATACGATAAAAGGATAGAATAGGATAGAGGATAGGATAGGATTGAGGATATGATAGGATAGAGGATAGGATAGGATAGTGGAGAAGATAGGATAGAGGATAGGATAGGATTGAGGATAGGATAGGATAGAGGATAGGATAGGGTTGAGAATAGGATAGGAATGCGGTTAGGATAGGATTGAGGATAGGATTGGATAGAGGATAGGATAGGATTGAGGATAGGATAGGATTGGGGATAGGATAGGATAGATGATAGCATAGGATAGAGGATTGGATGGGATAGAGGATAGGATACGATAGAGGATAGGATAGGATAGAGTATAGGATTGTATTGAGGATAGGATAGGATAGAGGATAGAATAGGATGGAGGATAGGATAGCATAGAGGATAGGATACGATAGAGGCTAGGATAGGATAGAGTATAGGATTGGATTGAGGATAAGATAGGATAGAGGATACTGTAGGATAGAATATAGGATACAATTGAGGATAGGATAGGAATGAGGATAGGATAGGATTGAGGATAGGATAGATGATTGGATAGGATAGAAGATTGGATGGGATAGAGGATAGGATAGGATAGAGGATGGTATAGGATAGAGGATACTATAGGATAGAGGATAGGATAGGATTGAGGATAGGATAGGATAGAGGATAGGATAGGATAGAGGATAGGATAGGATAGAGGATAGGATATGATTGAGGATAGGATAGCATTGAGGATAGGATAGGATAGAGGATAGGATAGGATAGAGGATACGATAGGCGATTGGATTGGATAGAGGATAGGATAAGATAGAGGATAGGATAGGATAGAGTATAGGATTGGATTGAGGATAGGATGGGATAGAGGATAGAATAGGATAGAGGATAGGATAGCATAGTGGATAGGATAGGATTGAGGATAAGATAGGATAGAGGATACTATAGGATAGAATATAGGATACAATTGAGGATAGGATAGGAATGAGGATAGGATAGGATTGAGGATAGGATAGAGGATTGGATAGGATAGAAGATTGGATGGGATAGAGGATAGGATAGGATAGACGATAGTATAGGATAGAGGATACTATAGGATAGAGGATAGGATAGGATTGAGGATAGGATAGGATAGAGGATAGGATAGGATAGAGGAAAGGATAGGATAGGGGATAGGATAGGATTGAGGATAGGATAGGATTGAGGATAGGATAGGATAGAGGATAGGATAGGATAGAGGATAAGATAGGGGATTGGATTGGATAGAGTATAGGATAGGATAGAGGATAGGATAGGATAGAGTATAGGATTGGATTGAGGATAGGATAGGATAGAGAATAGAATAGGATAGAGGATAGGATAGCATAGTGGATAGGATAGGATTGAAGATAGGATAGAGGATACGATAGGATAGAGAATACGATAGAAGATAGGATAGGATAGAGTATAGGACAGGATTGAGAATAGGATAGGATAGCAGATAGAATAGGAAATAGGACAGGATAGCATAGAGGATAGGATAGGATAGAGGATAGGACAAGATTGAGGATAGGATAGAGGATTGGATAGGATTGAGGATACTATAGGATAGAATATAGGATACAATTGAGGATATGATAGGATTGAGGATAGGATAGGATTGAGGATAGGATAGAGGATTGGATAGGATAGAAGATTGGATGGGATAGAGGATAGGATAGAGGATTGGATAGGATAGAGAGTAGGATACGATAGAGGATAGGATAGGATAGAGGATAGGATAGGATAGAGGATAGGATAGGAAGGAGGATAGGATAGGATAGAGGATAGGATCGGATAGAGGATAGGATAGGATAGAGGACAGGATAGGAAAGAGTATAGGATAGGATAGGGGATGGGCTAGGATAGAGGATACGATATAATTGAAGATACGATGTTATAGCGGATAGGATAGGATAGAGGATAGGATAGGATAGAGGATCATATAGGATAGAGGATAGGATATGATAGAGGATAGGAAAGGATAGAGGATAAGTTAGGATAGTGGATAGGATAAGATAGAGGATAGGATAGAATAGCGGCCAGGATAGGATAGAGGATAAGATAGGATAGAGGATAGGATAGGATAGAGGACAGGATAGGATAGAGGATAAGGTAGCATAGTGGATAGGATAAGATAGAGGAATAGGATAGAATAGAGGACAGGATAGGATAGAGGATAAGATAGGATAGAGGATAGGATAGGATAGAGGATAGAATAGGATGGAGGATAGGATAGAGGATAGGATACGATAAGAGGATAGAATAGGATAGAGGATAGGATAGGATTGAGGATAGGATAGGATAGAGGATAGGATAGGATAGAGGATAGGATAGGATTGAGGATAGGATAGAGGATAGGATAGCATAGAGGATAGGATAGGATAGAGGATTGGATAGGATAGAGGATTGGACAGGATAGAAGATAGGATACGATAGAGGCTAGGATATGATAGAGGATAGGATAGGATAGAGGATAAGATAGCATAGTGGATAGGATAAGATAGAGGATAGGATAGAATAGAGGACAGGATAGGATAGAGGATAAGATAGGATAGAGGATAGGATAGGATAGAGGACAGGATAGGATAGAGGATAAGATAGGATAGAGGATAGGATAGGATAGAGGATAGGATAGGAAAGAGGATAGGATATGATAGAGGATAGAATAGGATGGAGGATAGGATAGAGGATAGGATACGATAAGAGGATAGGATAGGATAGAGGATGGTATAGGATAGAGGATACTATAGGATAGAGGATAGGATAGGATTGAGGATAGGATAGGATAGAGGATAGGATAGGATAGAGGATAGGATAGGATAGAGGATAGGATAGGATTGAGGATAGGATAGGATTGAGGATAGGATAGGATAGAGGATAGGATAGGATAAAGGATACGATAGAGGATAGGATAGGATAGACGATAGTATAGGATAGAGGATACTATAGGATAGAGGATAGGATAGGATTGAGGATAGGATAGGATAGAGGATAGGATAGGATAGAGGAAAGGATAGGATAGAGGATAGGATAGGATTGAGGATAGGATAGGATTGAGGATAGGATAGGAAAGAGGGTAGGATATGATAGAGGATAGAATAGGATGGAGGATAGGATAGAGGATAGGATACGATAAGAGGATAGAATAGGATAGAGGATAGGATAGGATTGAGGATAGGATAGGATAGAGGATAGGATAGGATAGTCGAGAAGATAGGATAGAGGATAGGATAGGATTGAGGATAGGATATGATAGAGGATAGGATAGGAAAGAGGATAGGATATGATAGAGGATAGAATAGGATGGAGGATAGGATAGAGGATAGGATACGATAAGAGGATAGAATAGGAGAGAGGATAGGATAGGATTGAGGATAGGATAGGATAGAGGATAGGATAGGGTTGAGGATAGGATAGGAATGCGGATAGGATAGGATTGAGGATAGGATTGGATAGAGGATAGGATAGGATTGAGGATAGGATAGGATAGAGGATAGGATAGGATAGAGGATACTATAGGATAGAGGATAGGATAGGATTGAGTATAGGATAGAGGATTGGATAGGATAGAGGATTGGACAGGATAGAAGATAGGATACGATAGAGGCTAGGATATGATAGAGGATAGGATAGGATTGAGGATTGGATTGGATAGTGGATAGGATAGGATAGAGTATACGATAGAGGATAGGATAGGATATGATAGAGGATAGGATAGGATAGAGGATAAGATAGCATAGTGGATAGGATAAGATAGAGGAATAGGATAGAATAGAGGACAGGATAGGATAGAGGATAAGATAGGATAGAGGATAGGATAGGATAGAGGATAGGATAGGATAGAGGATAGGATAGGATTGAGGATAGGATAGAGGATAGGATAGCATAGAGGATAGGATAGGATAGAGGATAGGATAGGATTGAGTATAGGATAGAGGATTGGATAGGATAGAGGATTGGACAGGATAGAAGATAGGATACGATAGGGGCTAGGATATGATAGAGGATAGGATAGGATAGAGGATAAGATAGCATAGTGGATAGGATAAGATAGAGGATAGGATAGAATAGAGGACAGGATAGGATAGAGGATAAGATAGGATAGAGGATAGGATAGGATAGAGGACAGGATAGGATAGAGGATAAGATAGGATAGAGGATAGGATAGGATAGAGGATAGGATAGGAAAGAGGATAGGATATGATAGAGGATAGAATAGGATGGAGGATAGGATAGAGGATAGGATACGATAAGAGGATAGAATAGGAGAGAGGATAGGATAGGATTGAGGATAGGATAGGATAGAGGATAGGATAGGGTTGAGGATAGGATAGGAATGCGGATAGGATAGGATTGAGGATAGGATTGGATAGAGGATAGGATAGGATTGAGGATAGGATAGGATTGAGGATAGGATAGGATAGAGGATAGGATAGGATAGAGGATACTATAGGATAGAGGATAGGATAGGATTGAGTATAGGATAGAGGATTGGATAGGATAGAGGATTGGACAGGATAGAAGATAGGATACGATAGAGGCTAGGATATGATAGAGGATAGGATAGGATTGAGGATTGGATTGGATAGTGGATAGGATAGGATAGAGTATACGATAGAGGATAGGATAGGATATGATAGAGGATAGGATAGGATAGAGGATAAGATAGCATAGTGGGTAGGATAAGATAGAGGAATAGGATAGAATAGAGGACAGGATAGGATAGAGGATAAGATAGGATAGAGGATAGGATAGGATAGAGGATAGGATAGGATAGAGGATAGGATAGGATTGAGGATAGGATAGAGGATAGGATAGCATAGAGGATAGGATAGGATAGAGGATAGGATAGGATTGAGTATAGGATAGAGGATTGGATAGGATAGAGGATTGGACAGGATAGAAGATAGGATACGATAGAGGCTAGGATATGATAGAGGATAGGATAGGATAGAGGATAAGATAGCATAGTGGATAGGATAAGATAGAGGATAGGATAGAATAGAGGACAGGATAGGATAGAGGATAAGATAGGATAGAGGATAGGATAGGATAGAGGACAGGATAGGATAGAGGATAAGATAGGATAGAGGATAGGATAGGATAGAGGATAGGATAGGAAAGAGGATAGGATATGATAGAGGATAGAATAGGATGGAGGATAGGATAGAGGATAGGATACGATAAGAGGATAGGATAGGATAGAGGATGGTATAGGATAGAGGATACTATAGGATAGAGGATAGGATAGGATTGAGGATAGGATAGGATAGAGGATAGGATAGGATAGAGGATAGGATAGGATAGAGGATAGGATAGGATTGAGGATAGGATAGGATTGAGGATAGGATAGGATAGAGGATAGGATAGGATAAAGGATACGATAGAGGATAGGATAGGATAGACGATAGTATAGGATAGAGGATACTATAGGATAGAGGATAGGATAGGATTGAGGATAGGATAGGATAGAGGATAGGATAGGATAGAGGAAAGGATAGGATAGAGGATAGGATAGGATTGAGGATAGGATAGGATTGAGGATAGGATAGGAAAGAGGGTAGGATATGATAGAGGATAGAATAGGATGGAGGATAGGATAGAGGATAGGATACGATAAGAGGATAGAATAGGATAGAGGATAGGATAGGATTGAGGATAGGATAGGATAGAGGATAGGATAGGATAGTCGAGAAGATAGGATAGAGGATAGGATAGGATTGAGGATAGGATATGATAGAGGATAGGATAGGAAAGAGGATAGGATATGATAGAGGATAGAATAGGATGGAGGATAGGATAGAGGATAGGATACGATAAGAGGATAGAATAGGAGAGAGGATAGGATAGGATTGAGGATAGGATAGGATAGAGGATAGGATAGGGTTGAGGATAGGATAGGAATGCGGATAGGATAGGATTGAGGATAGGATTGGATAGAGGATAGGATAGGATTGAGGATAGGATAGGATAGAGGATAGGATAGGATAGAGGATACTATAGGATAGAGGATAGGATAGGATTGAGTATAGGATAGAGGATTGGATAGGATAGAGGATTGGACAGGATAGAAGATAGGATACGATAGAGGCTAGGATATGATAGAGGATAGGATAGGATTGAGGATTGGATTGGATAGTGGATAGGATAGGATAGAGTATACGATAGAGGATAGGATAGGATATGATAGAGGATAGGATAGGATAGAGGATAAGATAGCATAGTGGATAGGATAAGATAGAGGAATAGGATAGAATAGAGGACAGGATAGGATAGAGGATAAGATAGGATAGAGGATAGGATAGGATAGAGGATAGGATAGGATAGAGGATAGGATAGGATTGAGGATAGGATAGAGGATAGGATAGCATAGAGGATAGGATAGGATAGAGGATAGGATAGGATTGAGTATAGGATAGAGGATTGGATAGGATAGAGGATTGGACAGGATAGAAGATAGGATACGATAGGGGCTAGGATATGATAGAGGATAGGATAGGATAGAGGATAAGATAGCATAGTGGATAGGATAAGATAGAGGATAGGATAGAATAGAGGACAGGATAGGATAGAGGATAAGATAGGATAGAGGATAGGATAGGATAGAGGACAGGATAGGATAGAGGATAAGATAGGATAGAGGATAGGATAGGATAGAGGATAGGATAGGAAAGAGGATAGGATATGATAGAGGATAGAATAGGATGGAGGATAGGATAGAGGATAGGATACGATAAGAGGATAGAATAGGAGAGAGGATAGGATAGGATTGAGGATAGGATAGGATAGAGGATAGGATAGGGTTGAGGATAGGATAGGAATGCGGATAGGATAGGATTGAGGATAGGATTGGATAGAGGATAGGATAGGATTGAGGATAGGATAGGATTGAGGATAGGATAGGATAGAGGATAGGATAGGATAGAGGATACTATAGGATAGAGGATAGGATAGGATTGAGTATAGGATAGAGGATTGGATAGGATAGAGGATTGGACAGGATAGAAGATAGGATACGATAGAGGCTAGGATATGATAGAGGATAGGATAGGATTGAGGATTGGATTGGATAGTGGATAGGATAGGATAGAGTATACGATAGAGGATAGGATAGGATATGATAGAGGATAGGATAGGATAGAGGATAAGATAGCATAGTGGGTAGGATAAGATAGAGGAATAGGATAGAATAGAGGACAGGATAGGATAGAGGATAAGATAGGATAGAGGATAGGATAGGATAGAGGATAGGATAGGATAGAGGATAGGATAGGATTGAGGATAGGATAGAGGATAGGATAGCATAGAGGATAGGATAGGATAGAGGATAGGATAGGATTGAGTATAGGATAGAGGATTGGATAGGATAGAGGATTGGACAGGATAGAAGATAGGATACGATAGAGGCTAGGATATGATAGAGGATAGGATAGGATAGAGGATAAGATAGCATAGTGGATAGGATAAGATAGAGGATAGGATAGAATACAGGACAGGATAGGATAGAGGATAAGATAGGATAGAGGATAGGATAGGATAGAGGACAGGATAGGATAGAGGATAAGATAGGATAGAGGATAGGATAGGATAGAGGATAGGATAGGAAAGAGGGTAGGATATGATAGAGGATAGGATAGGATGGAGTATAGGATTGGATTGAGGATAGATAGGATAGAGGATAGAATAGGATAGAGGATAGGATAGCATAGAGGATAGGATAGGATAGAGGATAGGATAGGATTGAGGATAGGATAGAGGATAGGATAGCATAGAGGATAGGATAGGATAGAGGATAGGATAGGATTGAGTATAGGATAGAGGATTGGATAGGATAGAGGATTGGACAGGATAGAAGATAGGATACGATAGAGGATTGGATATGATAGAGGATAGGATAGGATAGAGGATAAGATAGCATAGTGGATAGGATAAGATAGAGGATAGGATAGAATAGAGGACAGGATAGGATAGAGGATAAGATAGGATAGAGGATAGGATAGGATAGAGGACAGGATAGGATAGAGGATAAGATAGGATAGAGGATAGGATAGGATAGAGGATAGGATAGGAAAGAGGATAGGATATGATAGAGGATAGAATAGGATGGAGGATAGGATAGAGGATAGGATACGATAAGAGGATAGGATAGGATAGAGGATGGTATAGGATAGAGGATACTATAGGATAGAGGATAGGATAGGATTGAGGATAGGATAGGATAGAGGATAGGATAGGATAGAGGATAGGACAGGATTGAGAATAGGATAGGATAGCAGATAGAATAGGAAATAGGATAGGATAGCATAGAGGATAGGATATAATAGAGGATAGGAAAAGATTGAGGATAGGATAGAGGATTGGATAGGATTGAGGATACTATAGGATAGAATATAGGATACAATTGAGGATATGATAGGAATGAGGATAGGATAGGATTGAGGATAGGATAGAGGATTGGATAGGATAGAAGATTGCATGGGATAGAGGATAGGATAGAGGATTCGATAGGATAGAGAGTAGGATACGATAGAGGATAGGATATGATAGAGGATAGGATAGGATAGAGGATAGGATAGGACAGAGGATAGGATACGATAGAGGATAGGATAGGATAGAGGATAGGATAGGATAGAGGATAGGATAGGACAGAGGATAGGATAGGATAGAGGATAGGATAGGATAGAGGACAGGATAGGAAAGAGTATAGGATAGGATAGGGGATGGGCTAGGATAGAGGATACGATATAATTGAAGATACGATGTTATAGCGGATAGGATAGGATAGAGGATAGGATAGGATAGAGGATCATATAGGATAGAGGATAGGATATGATAGAGGATAGGAAAGGATAGAGGATAAGTTAGGATAGTGGATAGGATAAGATAGAGGATAGGATAGAATAGAGGACAGGATAAGATAGAGGATAAGATAGGATAGAGGATAGGATAGGATAGAGGATAGGATATGATAGAGGATAGGATAGGATTGAGGATTGGATTGGATAGTGGATAGGATAGGATAGAGTATACGATAGAGGATAGGATAGGATATGATACAGAATAGGATAGGATACATGGTATTATAGGGTAGAGGATAGTATAGGATAGGGGATTCGATAGGATAGAGGATAGGATAGGATAGAGTATAGGATTGGATTGAGGATAGGATAGGATAGAGGATAGGATAGGATAGAGTATAGGATTGGATTGAGGATAGGATAGGATAGAGGATAGAATAGGATAGAGGATAGGATAGCATAGTGGATAGGATAGGATTGAGGATAGGATAGAGGATTGGATATGATAGGAGATCGAATACGATAGAGGATAGGATATGATAGAGGATAGGATAGGATGGAGTATAGGATTGGATTGAGGATAGATAGGATAGAGGATAGAATAGGATAGAGGATAGGATAGCATAGAGGATAGGATAGGATAGAGGATAGGATAGGATTGAGGATAGGATAGAGGATAGGATAGCATAGAGGATAGGATAGGATAGAGGATAGGATAGGATTGAGTATAGGATAGAGGATTGGATAGGATAGAGGATTGGACAGGATAGAAGATAGGATACGATAGAGGATAGGATATGATAGAGGATAGGATAGGATATAGGATAAGATAGCATAGTGGATAGGATAAGATAGAGGATAGGATAGAATAGAGGACAGGATAGGATAGAGGATAAGATAGGATAGAGGATAGGATAGGATAGAGGACAGGATAGGATAGAGGATAAGATAGGATAGAGGATAGGATAGGATAGAGGATAGGATAGGAAAGAGGATAGGATATGATAGAGGATAGAATAGGATGGAGGATAGGATAGAGGATAGGATACGATAAGAGGATAGGATAGGATAGAGGATGGTATAGGATAGAGGATACTATAGGATAGAGGATAGGATAGGATTGAGGATAGGATAGGATAGAGGATAGGATAGGATAGAGGATAGGATAGGATAGAGGATAGGATAGGATTGAGGATAGGATAGGATTGAGGATAGGATAGGATAGAGGATAGGATAGGATAGAGGATACGATAGAGGATAGGATAGGATAGACGATAGTATAGGATAGAGGATACTATAGGATAGAGGATAGGATACGATTGAGGATAGGATAGGATAGAGGATAGGATAGAGGAAAGGATAGGATAGAGGATAGGATAGGATTGAGGATAGGATAGGATTGAGGATAGGATAGGATAGAGGATAGGATAGGATAGAGGATAAGATAGGGGTTTGGCTTGGATAGAGTATAGGACAGGATTGAGAATAGGATAGGATAGCAGATAGAATAGGAAATAGGATAGGATAGCATAGAGGATAGGATATAATAGAGGATAGGACAAGATTGAGGATAGGATAGAGGATTGGATAGGATTGAGGATACTATAGGATAGAATATAGGATACAATTGAGGATATGATAGGAATGAGGATAGGATAGGATTGAGGATAGGATAGAGGATTGGATAGGATAGAGAGTAGGATACGATAGAGGATAGGATATGATAGAGGATAGGATAGGATAGAGGATAGGATAGGACAGAGGATAGGATAGGATAGAGGATAGGATAGGATAGAGGATAGGATAGGAAGGAGGATAGGATAGGATAGAGGATATGATCGGATAGAGGATAGGATAATAAAGAGTATAGGATAGGATAGGGGATGGGCTAGGATAGAGGATACGATATAATTGAAGATACGATGTTATAGCGGATAGGATAGGATAGAGGATAGGATAGGATAGAGGATCATATAGGATAGAGGATAGGATATGATAGAGGATAGGAAAGGATAGAGGATAAGTTAGGATAGTGGATAGGATAAGATAGAGGATAGGATAGAATAGAGGACAGGATAAGATAGAGGATAAGATAGGATAGAGGATAGGATAGGATAGAGGACAGGATAGGATAGAGGATAAGGTAGGATAGAGGATAAGAAAGGATAGAGGATACGATAGGATAGAGGATAGGATATGGTAGAGGATAGAATAGGATTGAGGATAGGACAGGATAGAGTATAGGATTGGATTGAGGATAGGATAGGATAGAGATTAGGATACGATAGAGGATTGGATAGGATACATGGTATTATAGGGTAGAGGATAGGATAGGATAGAGGATAGGATAGGGGATTGGATAGGATAGAGGATAGGATAGGATAGAGCATACGATAGAGGATAGGATAGGATAGAGGATAGGATAGGATAGAGAATAGAATAGGATAGAGGATAGGATAGGATAGAGGATAGGATAGGATAGAGGATAGGATAGGATAGAGGATACGATAGAGGATAGGATAGGATAGACGATAGTATAGGATAGAGGATACTATAGGATAGAGGATAGGATAGGATTGAGGATAGGATAGGATAGAGGATAGGATAGGATAGAGGAAAGGATAGGATAGAGGATAGGATAGGATTGAGGATAGGATAGGATTGAGGATAGGATAGGATAGAGGGTAGGATAGGATAGAGGATAAGATAGGGGTTTGGATTGGATAGAGTATAGGATAGGATAGAGGATAGGATAGGATAGAGTATAGGATTGGATTGAGGATAGGATAGGATAGAGGATAGAATAGGATAGAGGATAGGATAGCATAGTGGATAGGATAGGATGGAGGATAAGGTAGAGGATACGATAGAGGATAGGATAGGATAGAGTATAGGACAGGATTGAGAATAGGATAGGATAGCAGATAGAATAGGAAATAGGATAGGATAGCATAGAGGATAGGATATAATAGAGGATAGGACAAGATTGAGGATAGGATAGAGGATTGGATAGGATTGAGGATACTATAGGATAGAATATAGGATACAATTGAGGATATGATAGGAATGAGGATAGGATAGGATTGAGGATAGGATAGAGGATTGGATAGGATAGAAGATTGGATGGGATAGAGGATAGGATAGAGGATTGGATAGGATAGAGAGTAGGATACGATAGAGGATAGGATATGATAGAGGATAGGATAGGATAGAGGATAGGATAGGACAGAGGATAGGATAGGATAGAGGATAGGATAGGATAGAGGATAGGATAGGAAGGAGGATAGGATAGGATAGAGGATATGATCGGATAGAGGATAGGATAGGATAGAGGACAGGATAGGAAAGAGTATAGGATAGGATAGGGGATGGGCTAGGATAGAGGATACGATATAATTGAAGATACGATGTTATAGCGGATAGGATAGGATAGAGGATAGGATAGGATAGAGGATCATATAGGATAGAGGATAGGATATGATAGAGGATAGGAAAGGATAGAGGATAAGTTAGGATAGTGGATAGGATAAGATAGAGGATAGGATAGAATAGAGGACAGGATAAGATAGAGGATAAGATAGGATAGAGGATAGGATAGGATAGAGGACAGGATAGGATAGAGGATAAGGTAGGATAGAGGATAAGAAAGGATAGAGGATACGATAGGATAGAGGATAGGATATGGTAGAGGATAGAATAGGATTGAGGATAGGACAGGATAGAGTATAGGATTGGATTGAGGATAGGATAGGATAGAGATTAGGATACGATAGAGGATTGGATTGGATACATGGTATTATAGGGTAGAGGATAGGATAGGATAGAGGATAGGATAGGGGATTGGATAGGATAGAGGATAGGATAGGATAGAGCATACGATAGAGGATAGGATAGGATAGAGGATTTGATACGATAGAGGATAGGATAGGATAGAGGATGGTATAGGATAGAGGATACTATAGGATAGAGGATAGGATAGGATTGAGGATAGGATAGGATAGAGGATAGGATAGGATAGAGGATAGGATAGGATTGAGGATAGGATAGGATAGAGGATAGGATAGGATAGAGGATACGATAGGGGATTGGATTGGATAGAGGATAGGATAAGATAGAGGATAGGATAGGATAGAGTATAGGATTGGATTGAGGATAGGATAGGATAGAGGATAGAATAGGATAGAGGATAGGATAGCATAGTGGATAGGATAGGATTGAGGATAAGATAGGATAGAGGGTACTATAGGATAGAATATAGGATACAATTGAGGATAGGATAGGAATGAGGATAGGATAGGATTGAGGATAGGATAGAGGATTGGATAGGATAGAAGATTGGATGGGATAGAGGATAGGATAGGATAGAGGATAGTATAGGATAGAGGATACTATAGGATAGAGGATAGGATAGGATTGAGGATAGGATAGGATAGAGGATAGGATAGGATAGAGGATAGGATAGGATAGAGGAAAGGATAGTATAGAGGATACTATAGGATAGATTATAGGATAGGAATTAGTATAGGATAGGATTGAGGATAGGATTGGATAGAGGATAGGATAGGATAGAGGGTAGGATAGGATTGAGGATACTATAGGATAGATTATAGGATAGGATTGAGGATAGGATAGGAATGAGGATAGGATAGGATTGAGGATAGGATAGGATAGAGGATACGATAGAGGATTGGATAGGATAAAGGACAAGATAGGATAGAGGATAGGATAGGATAGACGATAGGATAGGATAGAGGATAGGATAGGATAGAGGATAGAATAGGAAATAGGATAGGATAGCATAGAGGATAGGATAGGATAGAGGATAGGACAAGATTGAGGATAGGATAGAGGATTGGATATGATAGAAGATCGAATACGATAGAGGATAGGATATGATAGAGGATAGGATAGGATGGAGTATAGGATTGGATTGAGGATAGGATAGGATAGAGGATAGAATAGGATAGAGGATAGGATAGCATAGTGGATAGGATAGGATTGAGAATAGGATAGAGGATTGGATATGATAGAAGATCGAATACGATAGAGGATAGGATATGATAGAGGATAGGATAGGATGGAGTATAGGATTGGATTGAGGATAGATAGGATAGAGGATAGAATAGGATAGAGGATAGGATAGCATAGAGGATAGGATAGGATAGAGGATAGGATAGGATTGAGGATAGGATAGAGGATAGGATAGCATAGAGGATAGGATAGGATAGAGGATAGGATAGGATTGAGGATAGGATATGATAGAGGATAGAATAGGATAGAGGATAAGATAGCATAGTGGATAGGATAAGATAGAGGACAGGATAGGATAGAGGATAAGATAGGATAGAGCATACGATAGAGGATAGGATAGGATAGAGGATAGGATAGGAAGGAGGATAGGATAGGATAGAGGATATGATCGGATAGAGGATAGGATAGGATAGAGGACAGGATAGGAAAGAGTATAGGATAGGATAGGGGATGGGCTAGGATAGAGGATACGATATAATTGAAGATACGATGTTATAGCGGATAGGATAGGATAGAGGATAGGATAGGATAGAGGATCATATAGGATAGAGGATAGGATATGATAGAGGATAGGAAAGGATAGAGGATAAGTTAGGATAGTGGATAGGATAAGATAGAGGATAGGATAGAATAGAGGACAGGATAAGATAGAGGATAAGATAGGATAGAGGATAGGATAGGATAGAGGACAGGATAGGATAGAGGATAAGGTAGGATAGAGGATAAGAAAGGATAGAGGATACGATAGGATAGAGGATAGGATATGGTAGAGGATAGAATAGGATTGAGGATAGGACAGGATAGAGTATAGGATTGGATTGAGGATAGGATAGGATAGAGATTAGGATACGATAGAGGATTGGATTGGATACATGGTATTATAGGGTAGAGGATAGGATAGGATAGAGGATAGGATAGGGGATTGGATAGGATAGAGGATAGGATAGGATAGAGCATACGATAGAGGATAGGATAGGATAGAGGATAGGATAGGATAGAGGATTTGATACGATAGAGGATAGGATAGGATAGAGGATGGTATAGGATAGAGGATACTATAGGATAGAGGATAGGATAGGATTGAGGATAGGATAGGATAGAGGATAGGATAGGATAGAGGATAGGATAGGATTGAGGATAGGATAGGATAGAGGATAGGATAGGATAGAGGATACGATAGGGGATTGGATTGGATAGAGGATAGGATAAGATAGAGGATAGGATAGGGTAGAGTATAGGACTGGATTGAGGATATGATAGGATAGAGGATAGAATAGGATAGAGGATAGGATAGCATAGTGGATAGGATAGGATTGAGGATAAGATAGGATAGAGGATACTATAGGATAGAATATAGGATACAATTGAGGATAGGATAGGAATGAGGATAGGATAGGATTGAGGATAGGATAGAGGATTGGATAGGATAGAAGATTGGATGGGATAGAGGATAGGATAGGATAGAGGATAGTATAGGATAGAGGATACTATAGGATAGAGGATAGGATAGGATTGAGGATAGGATAGGATAAAGGATAGGATAGGATAGAGGATAGGATAGGATAGAGGATAGGATAGGATTGAGGATAGGATAGGATTGAGGATAGGATAGGATAGAGGATAGGATAGGATAGAGGATAAGATAGGGGATTGGATTGGATGGAGGATAGAATAGGAAATAGGATAGGATAGCATAGAGGATAGGATAGGATAGAGGATAGGATAGGATAGATTATAGGATATGATATAGGATAGGATAGTATTGAGGATAGGATAGGATAGATGAGAGGATAGGATAGAGGATAGGATAGGATTGAGGATAGGATAGGATTGTGGATAGGATAGGATAGAGGAAAGGATAGGATAGAGGATAGGATAGGATTGAGGATACGATAGGATTGCGGATAGGATAGGATAGAGGAAAGGATAGGATAGAGGATACTATAGGATAGATTATAGGATAGGAATGAGTATAGGATAGGATTGAGGATAGGATTGGATAGAGGATAGGATAGGATAGAGGAAAGGATAGGGTAGAGGATACTATAGGATAGATTATAGGATAGGATTGAGTATAGGATAGGATTGAGGATAGGATTGGATAGAGGATAGGATAGGATAGAGGATAGGATAGGATTGAGGATACTATTGGATAGATTATAGGATAGGATTGAGGATAGGATAGGAATGAGGATAGGATAGGATTGAGGATAGGATAGGATAGAGGATACGATAGAGGATAGGATAGGATAGAGGATAGGATAGGATAGTGGAGAGGATAGGATAGAGGATAGGATAGGATTGAGGATAGGATATGATAGAGGATAGGATAGGATAGAAGATACTATAGGATAGATTATAGGATAGGATTGAGGATAGGATAGGATGGAGGATACGATAGAGGATTGGATAGAATACAGGATAGGATACGATAGAGGATAGGATAGGATAGAGGATAGGATTGGATTGAGGATAGATAGGATAGAGGATAGAATAGGATAGAGGATAGGATAGGATAGAGGATACGATAGGAAAGAGGATAGGATATGATAGATGATAGAATAGGATGGAGGATAGGATAGAGGATAGGATACGATAAAAGGATAGAATAGGATAGAGGATAGGATAGGATTGAGGATAGGATAGGATAGAGGATAGGATAGGATAGTGGAGAGGATAGGATAGAGGATAGGATAGGATTGAGGATAGGATATGATAGAGGATAGGATAGGATAGAGGATACTATAGGATAGATTATAGGATATGATAGAGGATAGGATAGTATTGAGGATAGGATAGGATAGAGGAGAGGATAGGATAGGGGATAGGATAGGATTGAGGATAGGATAGGATTGTGGATAGGATAGGATAGAGGAAAGGATAGGATAGACGATAGGATAGGATTGAGGATAGGATAGGATTGCGGATAGGATAGGATAGAGGAAAGGATAGGATAGAGGATACTATAGGATAGATTATAGGATAGGAATGAGTATAGGATAGGATTGAGGATAGGATTGGATAGAGGATAGGATAGGATAGAGGAAAGGATAGTATAGAGGATACTATAGGATAGATTATAGGATAGGAATTAGTATAGGATAGGATTGAGGATTGGATTGGATAGAGGATAGGATAGGATAGAGGATAGGATAGGATTGAGGATACTATATGATAGATTATAGGATAGGATTGAGGATAGGATAGGAATGAGGATAGGATAGGATTGAGGATAGGATAGGATAGAGGATACGATAGAGGATTGGATAGGATAAAGGACAAGATAGGATAGAGGATAGGATAGGATAGACGATAGGATAGGATAGAGGATAGGATAGGATAGAGGATAGAATAGGAAATAGGATAGGATAGCATAGAGGATAGGATAGGATAGAGGATAGGACAAGATTGAGGATAGGATAGAGGATTGGATATGATAGAAGATCGAATACGATAGAGGATAGGATATGATAGAGGATAGGATAGGATGGAGGATAGGATTGGATTGAGGATAGATAGGATAGAGGATAGGATAGAATAGAGGACAGGATAAGATAGAGGATAAGATAGGATAGAGGATAGGATAGGATAGAGGACAGGATAGGATAGAGGATAAGGTACGATAGAGGATAAGAAAGGATAGAGGATACGATAGGATAGAGGATAGGATATGGTAGAGGATAGAATAGGATTGAGGATAGGACAGGATAGAGTATAATATTGGATTGAGGATAGGATAGGATAGAGATTAGGATACGATAGAGGATTGGATTGGATACATGGTATTATAGGGTAGAGGATAGGATAGGATAGAGGATAGGATAGGGGATTGGATAGGATAGAGGATAGGATAGGATAGAGCATACGATAGAGGATAGGATAGGATAGAGGATAGGATAGGATAGAGGATGGTATAGGATAGAGGATACTATAGGATAGAGGATAGGATAGGATTGAGGATAGGATAGGATAGAGGATAGGATAGGATAGAGGATAGGATAGGATTGAGGATAGGATAGGATAGAGGATAGGATAGGATAGAGGATACGATAGGGGATTGGATTGGATAGAGGATAGGATAAGATAGAGGATAGGATAGGATAGAGTATAGGATTGGATTGAGGATAGGATAGGATAGAGGATAGAATAGGATAGAGGATAGGATAGCATAGTGGATAGGATAGGATTGAGGATAAGATAGGATAGAGGATACTATAGGATAGAATATAGGATACAATTGAGGATAGGATAGGAATGAGGATAGGATAGGATTGAGGATAGGATAGAGGATTGGATAGGATAGAAGATTGGATGGGATAGAGGATAGGATAGGATAGAGGATAGTATAGGATAGAGGATACTATAGGATAGAGGATAGGATAGGATTGAGGATAGGATAGGATAGAGGATAGGATAGGATAGAGGATAGGATAGGATAGAGAATAGGATAGGATTGAGGATAGGATAGGATTGAGGATAGGATAGGATAGAGGATAGGATAGGATAGAGGATAAGATAGGGGATTGGATTGGATAGAGGATAGAATAGGAAATAAGATAGGATAGCATAGAGGATAGGATAGGATAGAGGATAGGATAGGATAGATTATAGGATATGATATAGGATAGGATAGTATTGAGGATAGGATAGGATAGATGAGAGGATAGGATAGAGTATAGGATAGGATTGAGGATAGGATAGGATTGTGGATAGGATAGGATAGAGGAAAGGATAGGATAGAGGATAGGATAGGATTGAGGATACGATAGGATTGCGGATAGGATAGGATAGAGGAAAGGATAGGATAGAGGATACTATAGGATAGATTATAGGATAGGAATGAGTATAGGATAGGATTGAGGATAGGATTGGATAGAGGATAGGATAGGATAGAGGAAAGGATAGGATAGAGGATACTATAGGATAGATTATAGGATAGGATTGAGTATAGGATAGGATTGAGGATAGGATTGGATAGAGGATAGGATAGGATAGAGGATAGGATAAGATTGAGGATACTATTGGATAGATTATAGGATAGGATTGAGGATAGGATAGGAATGAGGATAGGATAGGATTGAGGATAGGATAGGATAGAGGATACGATAGAGGATAGGATAGGATAGAGGATAGGATAGGATAGTGGAAAGGATAGGATAGAGGATAGGATAGGATTGAGGATAGGATATGATAGAGGATAGGATAGGATAGAGGATACTATAGGATAGATTATAGGATAGGATTGAGGATAGGATAGGAATGAGGATAGGATAGGATTGAGGATAGGATAGGATGGAGGATACGATAGAGGATTGGATAGAATAGAGGATAGGATACGATAGAGGATAGGATAGGATAGAGGATAGGATTGGATTGAGGATAGATAGGATAGAGGATAGAATAGGATAGAGGATAGGATAGGATAGAGGATACGATAGGAAAGAGGATAGGATATGATAGATGATAGAATAGGATGGAGTATAGGATAGAGGATAGGATACGATAAAAGGATAGAATAGGATAGAGGATAGGATAGGATTGAGGATAGGATAGGATAGAGGATAGGATAGGATAGTGGAGAGGATAGGATAGAGGATAGGATAGGATTGAGGATAGGATATGATAGAGGATAGGATAGGATAGAGGATACTATAGGATAGATTATAGGATATGATAGAGGATAGGATAGTATTGAGGATAGGATAGGATAGAGGAGAGGATAGGATAGAGGATAGGATAGGATTGAGGATAGGATAGGATTGTGGATAGGATAGGATAGAGGAAAGGATATGATAGACGATAGGATAGGATTGAGGATAGGATAGGATTGCGGATAGGATAGGATAGAGGATAGGATAGGATAGACGATAGGATAGGATAGAGGATAGGATAGGATAGAGGATAGAATAGGAAATAGGATAGGATAGCATAGAGGATAGGATAGGATAGAGGATAGGACAAGATTGAGGATAGGATAGAGGATTGGATATGATAGAAGATCGAATACGATAGAGGATAGGATATGATAGAGGATAGGATAGGATGGAGGATAGGATTGGATTGAGGATAGATAGGATAGAGGATAGGATAGAATAGAGGACAGGATAAGATAGAGGATAAGATAGGATAGAGGATAGGATAGGATAGAGGACAGGATAGGATAGAGGATAAGGTAGGATAGAGGATAAGAAAGGATAGAGGATACGATAGGATGGAGGATAGGATATGGTAGAGGATAGAATAGGATTGAGGATAGGACAGGATAGAGTATAATATTGGATTGAGGATAGGATAGGATAGAGATTAGGATACGATAGAGGATTGGATTGGATACATGGTATTATAGGGTAGAGGATAGGATAGGATAGAGGATAGGATAAGATAGAGGATACTATAGGATAGATTATAGGATATGATAGAGGATAGGATAGTACTGAGGATAGGATAGGATAGAGGAGAGGATAGGATAGAGGATAGGATAGGATTGAGGATAGGATAGGATTGTGGATAGGATAGGATAGAGGAAAGGATATGATAGACGATAGGATAGGATTGAGGATAGGATAGGATTGCGGATAGGATAGGATAGAGGAAAGGATAGGATAGAGGATACTATAGGATAGATTATAGGATAGGAATGAGTATAGGATAGGATTGAGGATAGGATTGGATAGAGGATAGGATAGGATAGAGGAAAGGATAGTATAGAGGATACTATAGGATAGATTATAGGATAGGAATTAGTATAGGATAGGATTGAGGATAGGATTGGATAGAGGATAGGATAGGATAGAGGATAGGATAGGATTGAGGATACTATAGGATAGATTATAGGATAGGATTGAGGATAGGATAGGAATGAGGATAGGATAGGATTGGGGATAGGATAGGATAGAGGATACGATAGAGGATTGGATAGGATAAAGGACAAGATAGGATAGAGGATAGGATAGGATAGACGATAGGATAGGATAGAGGATAGGATAGGATAGAGGATAGAATAGGAAATAGGATAGGATAGCATAGAGGATAGGATAGGATAGAGGATAGGACAAGATTGAGGATAGGATAGAGGATTGGATATGATAGAAGATCGAATACGATAGAGGATAGGATATGATAGAGGATAGGATAGGATGGAGGATAGGATTGGATTGAGGATAGATAGGATAGAGGGTAGAATAGGATAGAGGATAGGATAGCATAGAGGATAGAATAGGATAGAGGATAGGATAGGATTGAGGATAGGGTAGAGGATAGGATAGCATAGAGGATAGGATAGGATAGAGGATAGGATAGGATTGAGTATAGGATAGAGGATTGGATATGATAGAGGATTGAACAGGATAGAAGATAGGATACGATAGAGGATAGGATATGATAGAGGATAGGATAGGATAGAGGATAGGATATGATAGAGGATAGGATAGGATTAAGGATTGGATTGGATAGTGGATAGGATAGGATAGAGTATACGATAGAGGATAGGATAGGATATGATAGAGAATAGGATAGGATACATGGTATTATAGGGTAGAGGATAGTATAGGATAGGGGATTCGATAGGATAGAGGATAGGATAGGATAGAGTATAGGATTGGATTGAGGATAGGATAGGATAGAGGATAGGATAGGATAGAGGATAGGATAGGATTGAGGATAGGATATGATAGAGGATAGAATAGGATAGAGGATAAGATAGCATAGTGGATAGGATAAGATAGAGGACAGGATAGGATAGAGGATAAGATAGGATAGAGGATAGGATAGGATAGAGGACAGGATAGGATAGAGAATAAGATAGGATAGAGGATAGGGTAGGATAGAGGATAGGATAGGAAAGAGGATAGGATATGATAGAGGATAGAATAGGATGGAGGATAGGATAGAGGATAGGATACGATAAAAGGATAGAATAGGATAGAGGATAGGATAGGATTGAGGATATGATAGGATAGAGGATAGGATAGGATAGTGGAGAAGATAGGATAGAGGATAGGATAGGATTGAGGATAGGATATGATAGAGGATAGGATAGGAAAGAGGATAGGATATGATAGAGGATAGAATAGGATGGAGGATAGGATAGAGGATAGGATACGATAAGAGGATAGAATGGGAGAGAGGATAGGATAGGATTGAGGATAGGATAGGATAGAGGATAGGATAGGGTTGAGAATAGGATAGGAATGCGGTTAGGATAGGATTGAGGATAGGATTGGATAGAGGATAGGATAGGATTGAGGATAGGATAGGATTGGGGATAGGATAGGATAGATGATAGCATAGGATAGAGGATTGGATGGGATAGAGGATAGGATACGATAGAGGATAGGATAGGATAGAGTATAGGATTGTATTGAGGATAGGATAGGATAGAGGATAGAATAGGATGGAGGATAGGATAGCATAGAGGATAGGATACGATAGAGGCTAGGATAGGATAGAGTATAGGATTGGATTGAGGATAAGATAGGATAGAGGATACTGTAGGATAGAATATAGGATACAATTGAGGATAGGATAGGAATGAGGATAGGATAGGATTGAGGATAGGATAGATGATTGGATAGGATAGAAGATTGGATGGGATAGAGGATAGGATAGGATAGAGGATGGTATAGGATAGTGGATACTATAGGATAGAGGATAGGATAGGATTGAGGATAGGATAGGATAGAGGATAGGATAGGATAGAGGATAGGATAGGATAGAGGATAGGATAGGATTGAGGATAGGATAGCATTGAGGATAGGATAGGATAGAGGATAGGATAGGATAGAGGATACGATAGGCGATTGGATTGGATAGAGGATAGGATAAGATAGAGGATAGGATAGGATAGAGTATAGGATTGGATTGAGGATAGGATAGGATAGAGGATAGAATAGGATAGAGGATAGGATAGCATAGTGGATAGGATAGGATTGAGGATAAGATAGGATAGAGGATACTATAGGATAGAATATAGGATACAATTGAGGATAGGATAGGAATGAGGATAGGATAGGATTGAGGATAGGATAGAGGATTGGATAGGATAGAAGATTGGATGGGATAGAGGATAGGATAGGATAGACGATAGTATAGGATAGAGGTTACTATAGGATAGAGGATAGGATAGGATTGAGGATAGGATAGGATAGAGGATAGGATAGGATAGAGGAAAGGATAGGATAGAGGATAGGATAGGATTGAGGATAGGATAGGATTGAGGATAGGATAGGATAGAGGATAGGATAGGATAGAGGATAAGATAGGGGATTGGATTGGATAGAGTATAGGATAGGATAGAGGATAGGATAGGATAGAGTATAGGATTGGATTGAGGATAGGATAGGATAGAGGATAGAATAGGATAGAGGATAGGATAGCATAGTGGATAGGATAGGATTGAGGATAGGATAGAGGATACGATAGGATAGAGAATACGATAGAGGATAGGATAGGATAGAGTATAGGACAGGATTGAGAATAGGATAGGATAGCAGATAGAATAGGAAATAGGACAGGATAGCATAGAGGATAGGATAGGATAGAGGATAGGACAAGATTGAGGATAGGATAGAGGATTGGATAGGATTGAGGATACTATAGGATAGAATATAGGATACAATTGAGGATATGATAGGAATGAGGATAGGATAGGATTGAGGATAGGATAGAGGATTGGATAGGACAGAAGATTGGATGGGATAGAGGATAGGATAGAGGATTGGATAGGATAGAGAGTAGGATACGATAGAGGATAGGATAGGATAGAGGATAGGATAGGATAGAGGATAGGATAGGAAGGAGGATAGGATAGGATAGAGGATAGGATCGGATAGAGGATAGGATAGGATAGAGGACAGGATAGGAAAGAGTATAGGATAGGATAGGGGATGGGCTAGGATAGAGGATACGATATAATTGAAGATACGATGTTATAGCGGATAGGATAGGATAGAGGATCATATAGGATAGAGGATAGGATATGATAGAGGATAGGAAAGGATAGAGGATAAGTTAGGATAGTGGATAGGATAAGATAGAGGATAGGATAGAATAGCGGCCAGGATAGGATAGAGGATAAGATAGGATAGAGGATAGGATAGGATAGAGGACAGGATAGGATAGAGGATAAGGTAGGATAGAGGATAAGAAAGGATAGAGGATACGATAGGATAGAGGATAGGATATGGTAGAGGATAGAATAGGATTGAGGATAGGACAGGATAGAGTATAGGATTGGATTGAGGATAGGATAGGATAGAGATTAGGATACGATAGAGGATTGGATAGGATACAAGGTATTATAGGGTAGAGGATAGAGGATAGGATATGGGATTGGATAGGATAGAGGATAGGATAGGATAGAGCATACGATAGAGGATAGGATAGGATAGAGAATATGATAGGATAGAGAATAAGATAGGATAGAGGATAGGATAGGATAGAGGATAGGATAGGATAGATTATAGGATATGATAGAGGATACGATAGTATTGAGGATAGGATAGGATAGAGGAGAGGATAGGATAGAGGATAGGATAGGATTGAGGATAGGATAGGATTGTGGATAGGATAGGATAGAGGAAAGGATAGGATTGAGGATAAGATAGGATAGAGGATACTATAGGATAGAATATAGGATACAATTGAGGATAGGATAGGAATGAGGATAGGATAGGATTGAGGATAGGATAGAGGATTGGATAGGATAGAAGATTGGATGGGATAGAGGATAGGATAGGATAGACGATAGTATAGGATAGAGGTTACTATAGGATAGAGGATAGGATAGGATTGAGGATAGGATAGGATAGAGGATAGGATAGGATAGAGGAAAGGATAGGATAGAGGATAGGATAGGATTGAGGATAGGATAGGATTGAGGATAGGATAGGATAGAGGATAGGATAGGATAGAGGATAAGATAGGGGATTGGATTGGATAGAGTATAGGATAGGATAGAGGATAGGATAGGATAGAGTATAGGATTGGATTGAGGATAGGATAGGATAGAGGATAGAATAGGATAGAGGATAGGATAGCATAGTGGATAGGATAGGATTGAGGATAGGATAGAGGATACGATAGGATAGAGAATACGATAGAGGATAGGATAGGATAGAGTATAGGACAGGATTGAGAATAGGATAGGATAGCAGATAGAATAGGAAATAGGACAGGATAGCATAGAGGATAGGATAGGATAGAGGATAGGACAAGATTGAGGATAGGATAGAGGATTGGATAGGATTGAGGATACTATAGGATAGAATATAGGATACAATTGAGGATATGATAGGAATGAGGATAGGATAGGATTGAGGATAGGATAGAGGATTGGATAGGACAGAAGATTGGATGGGATAGAGGATAGGATAGAGGATTGGATAGGATAGAGAGTAGGATACGATAGAGGATAGGATAGGATAGAGGATAGGATAGGATAGAGGATAGGATAGGAAGGAGGATAGGATAGGATAGAGGATAGGATCGGATAGAGGATAGGATAGGATAGAGGACAGGATAGGAAAGAGTATAGGATAGGATAGGGGATGGGCTAGGATAGAGGATACGATATAATTGAAGATACGATGTTATAGCGGATAGGATAGGATAGAGGATCATATAGGATAGAGGATAGGATATGATAGAGGATAGGAAAGGATAGAGGATAAGTTAGGATAGTGGATAGGATAAGATAGAGGATAGGATAGAATAGCGGCCAGGATAGGATAGAGGATAAGATAGGATAGAGGATAGGATAGGATAGAGGACAGGATAGGATAGAGGATAAGGTAGGATAGAGGATAAGAAAGGATAGAGGATACGATAGGATAGAGGATAGGATATGGTAGAGGATAGAATAGGATTGAGGATAGGACAGGATAGAGTATAGGATTGGATTGAGGATAGGATAGGATAGAGATTAGGATACGATAGAGGATTGGATAGGATACAAGGTATTATAGGGTAGAGGATAGAGGATAGGATATGGGATTGGATAGGATAGAGGATAGGATAGGATAGAGCATACGATACAGGATAGGATAGGATAGAGAATATGATAGGATAGAGAATAAGATAGGATAGAGGATAGGATAGGATAGAGGATAGGATAGGATAGATTATAGGATATGATAGAGGATACGATAGTATTGAGGATAGGATAGGATAGAGGAGAGGATAGGATAGAGGATAGGATAGGATTGAGGATAGGATAGGATTGTGGATAGGATAGGATAGAGGAAAGGATAGGATAGAGGATAGGATAGGATTGAGGATAGGATAGGATTGCGGATAGGATAGGATAGAGGAAAGGATAGGATAGAGGATACTATAGGATAGATTATAGGATAGGAATGAGTATAGGATAGGATTGAGGATAGGATAGGATAGAGATTAGGATACGATAGAGGATTGGATAGGATACAAGGTATTATCGGGTAGAGGATAGGATAAGATAGAGGATAGGATATGGGATTGGATAGGATAGAGGATAGGATAGGATAGAGCATACGATAGAGGATAGGATAGGATAGAGAATATGATAGGATAGAGAATAAGATAGGATAGAGGATAGGATAGGATAGAGGATAGGATAGGATAGATTATAGGATAGGAATGAGTAAAGGATAGGATTGAGGATAGGATTGGATAGAGGATAGGATAGGATAGAGGATAGGATAGGATTGAGGATACTATAGGATTGAGGATACTATAGGATTGAGGATAGGATAGGATAGATTATAGAATAGGATAGAGGATAGGATAGGATAGAGGATAGGATAGGATAGAGTATAGGATAGGATAGCGGATAGGATAGGATAGAGGATAGGATAGAGGATAGGATAGGATAGGATAGAGAATAGGATAGGATAGAGGATAGGATAGGATAGTGGATACGATAGATGATTGGATAGGATAGAGGATAGGATACGATAGAGGATAGGATAGGATAGAGGATAGGATTGGATTGCGGATAGGATAGGATAGAGGAAAGGATAGGATAGAGGATACTATAGGATAGATTATAGGATAGGAATGAGTATAGGATAGGATTGAGGATAGGATAGGATAGAGATTAGGATACGATAGAGGATTGGATAGGATACAAGGTATTATAGGGTAGAGGATAGGATAGATTATAGAATAGGATAGAGGATAGGATAGGATAGAGGATAGGATAGGATAGAGTATAGGATAGGATAGCGGATAGGATAGGATAGAGGATAGGATAGAGGATAGGATAGGATAGGATAGAGAATAGGATAGGATAGAGGATAGGATAGGATAGTGGATACGATAGATGATTGGATAGGATAGAGGAAAGGATAGGATAGAGGATAGGATAGGATTGAGGATAGGATAGGATTGCGGATAGGATAGGATAGAGGAAAGGATAGGATAGAGGATACTATAGGATAGATTATAGGATAGGAATGAGTATACGATAGGATTGAGGATAGGATAGGATAGAGATTAGGATACGATAGAGGATTGGATAGGATACTAGGTATTATAGGGTAGAGGATAGGATAGGATAGAGGATAGGATATGGGATTGGATAGGATAGAGGATAGGATAGGATAGAGCATACGATAGAGGATAGGATAGGATAGAGAATATGATAGGATAGAGAATAAGATAGGATAGAGGATAGGATAGGATAGAGGATAGGATAGGATAGATTATAGGATAGGAATGAGTAAAGGATAGGATTGAGGATAGGATTGGATAGAGGATAGGATAGGATAGAGGATAGGATAGGATTGAGGATACTATAGGATAGATTATAGGATAGGATTGAGGATAGGATAGGATAGATTATAGAATAGGATAGAGGATAGGATAGGATAGAGGATAGGATAGGATAGAGTATAGGATAGGATAGAGGATAGGATAGGATAGAGGATAGGATAGAGGATAGGATAGGATTGGATTGAGGATAGATAGGATAGAGGAGAGGATAGGATAGAGGATACTATAGGATAGATTATAGGATATGAATGAGTATAGGATAGGATTGAGGATAGGATTGGATAGAGGATAGGATAGGATAGAGGAAAGGATAGGATAGAGGATACTATAGGATAGATTATAGGATAGGAATGAGTATAGGATACGATTGAGGATAGGATTGGATAGAGGATAGGATAGGATAGAGGATAGGATAGGATTGAGGATACTATAGGATAGATTATAGGATAGGATTGAGGATAGGATAGGAATGAGGATAGGATAGGATTGAGGATAGGATAGGATAGAGGATACGATAGAGGATAGGATAGGATAGAGGATACGATAGAGGATAGGATAGGATAGAGGATAGGATAGGATAGTGGAGAGGATAGGATAGAGGATAGGATAGGATTGAGGATAGGATATGATAGAGGATAGGATAGGATAGAGGATACTATAGGATAGATTATAGGATAGGATTGAGGATAGGATAGGAATGAGGATAGGATAGGATTGAGGATAGGATAGGATGGAGGATACGATAGAGGATTGGATAGAATAGAGGATAGGATACGATAGAGGATAGGATAGGATAGAGGATAGGATTGGATTGAGGATAGATAGGATAGAGGATAGAATAGGATAGAGGATAGGATAGGATAGAGGATACGATAGGAAAGAGGATAGGATATGATAGATGATAGAATAGGATGGAGGATAGGATAGAGGATAGGATACGATAAAAGGATAGAATAGGATAGAGGATAGGATAGGATTGAGGATAGGATAGGATAGAGGATAGGATAGGATAGTGGAGAGGATAGGATAGAGGATAGGATAGGATTGAGGATAGGATAGGATTGTGGTTAGGATAGGATAGAGGAAAGGATAGGATAGAGGATAGGATAGGATTGAGGATAGGATAGGATTGCGGATAGGATAGGATAGAGGAAAGGATAGGATAGAGGATACTATAGGATAGATTATAGGATAGGATTGTGGATAGGATAGGAATGAGGATAGGATAGGATTGAGGATAGGATTGGATAGAGGATAGGATAGGATAGGATAGAGGATAGGATAGGATAGAGAATATGATAGGATAGAGAATAAGATAGGATAGAGGATAGGATAGGATAGAGGATAGGATAGGATAGATTATAGGATATGATAGAGGATAGGATAGTATTGAGGATAGGATAGAGGATTGGATAGGATAGAAGATAGGATACGATAGAGGATAGGATATGATAGAGGGTAGGAAAGGATAGAGGATAAGTTAGGATAGTGGATAGGATACGATAGAGGATAGGATAGAATAGAGGACAGGATAGGATAGAGGATAAGATAGGATAGAGGATAGGATAGGATAGAGGACAGGATAGGATAGAGGATAGGATACGATAGAAGATACGATATTATAGAGGAAAGGATAGGATGGAGGATAGGATACGATAGAGGATACGATAGGATAGAATATAGGATTGGATTGAGGAAAGGATAGGATATAGGATAGGATAGGATTGAGGATAGGATAGCATAGAGGATAGGATAGGATTGAGGATAGGATAGAATAGAGGACAGGATAGGATAGAGGATAGGATACGATAGAAGATACGATATTATAGAGGAAAGGATAGGATGGAGGATAGGATAGGATAGAGGATAGGATAGAGGATTGGATAGGATAGAGGATAGGATACGATAGAGGATAGGATAGGATAGAATATAGGATTGGATTGAGGAAAGGATAGGATATAGGATAGGATAGGATTGAGGATAGGATAGCATAGAGGATAGGATAAGTAAGAGGATAGGATAGGGTAGAGGATAGGATAGAATAGAGGACAGGATAGGATAGAGGATAGGATACGATAGTAGATACGATATTATAGAGGAAAGGATACGATGGAGGATAGGATAGGATAGAGGATAGGATAGGATAGAGGATAGGATAGAGGATAGGATATAATAGACGATAGGATAGGATAGAATATAGGATAGGATATAGGATAGGATAGGATTGAGGATAGGATAGCATAGAGGATAGGATAAGTAAGAGGATAGGATAGAATAGAGGACAGGATAGGATAGAGGATAGGATACGATAGAAGATACGATATTATAGAGGAAAGGATAGGATGGAGGATAGGATAGGATAGAGGATAGGGTTGGATAGAGGATAGGATAGAGGATTGGATAGGATAGAGGATAGGATATAATAGAGGATAGGATAGGATAGAATATAGGATAGGATTGAGGATAGGATAGAATAGAGGACAGGATAGGATAGAGGATAGGATAGGATAGAGGATAGTATAGGATAAAGGATAATATAGGATAGAGGATAGGATAGGATTGAGGATACTATAGGATAGAGGATAGGATAGGAGTGAGGATAGGATAGGAATGAGGATAGGATAGGATTGAGGGTAGGATAGGGGATTGGATAGGATGGACGATAGGATAGGATGGAGGATAGGATAGGATAGGATTGAGGATAGGATAGGATAGAGGAGAAGATAGGATAGAGAATAGAATAGGATAGAGGATAGGATAGAGGATAGGTTACGATAAGAGGTTAGGATAGGATAGAGGATAGTATAGGATAGAGGACAGGATAGGATAGAGGATACTATAGGATAGAGGATAGGATAGGACAGAGGATAGGATAGGAATGAGGATAGGATAGGATTGAGGGTATGATAGGGAATTGGATAGGATTGGCGATAGGATAGGATGGAGGATAGGATAGGATAGGATTGAGGATAGGATAGGATAGAATATAGGATAGGATAGAGGATAGGATAGGATAGAGGAGAGGATAGGATAGAGGATAGGATAGTATTGAGGATAAGATAGGATAGAGGATAGGATAGGATAGAGGATAGGATAGGATAGATTATAGGATATGATAGAGGATAGGATAGTATTGAGGATATGATAGGATAAAGGAGAGGATAGGATAGAGGATGGGATAGGAATGAGGATAGGATAGGATTGCGGATAGGATAGGATAGAGGAAAGGATAGGATAGAGGATACTATAGGATATATTATAGAATAGGAATGAGTATAGGATAGGATTGAGGATAGGATTGGATAGAGGATAGGATAGGATAGAGGATAGGATAGGATTGAGGATACTATAGGATAGATTATAGGATAGGATTGATGATAGGATAGGAATGAGGATAGGATAGGATAGACGATAGGACAAGATTGAGGATAGGATAGAGGATTGGATATGATAGAAGATCGAATACGATAGAGGATAGGATATGATAGAGGATAGGATAGGATGGAGGATAGGATTGGATTGAGGATAGGATAGAGGATTGGATAGGATAGAAGATAGGATACGATAGAGGATAGGATATGATAGAGGATAGGAAAGGATAGAGGATAAGTGAGGATAGTGGATAGGATAAGATAGAGGATAGGATAGAATAGAGGACAGGATAGGATAGTGGATAAGATAGGATAGAGGATAGGATAGGATAGAGGACAGGATAGGGAAGAGGATAGGATACGATAGAAGATACGATATTATAGAGGAAAGGATAGGATGGAGGATAGGATACGATAGAGGATACGATAGGATAGAATATAGGATTGGATTGAGGAAAGGATAGGATATAGGATATGATAGGTTTGAGGATAGGATAGCATAGAGGATAGGATAAGTAAGAGGATAGGATAGGATAGAGGATAGAATAGAGGAAAGGATAGGATTGAGGATGGGATATAATAGAGGATAGGATAGGATAGAGGATAGGATAGAATAGAGGACAGGATAGGATAGAGGATAGGATACGATAGAAGATACGATATTATAGAGGAAAGGATAGGATAGGATAGAGGATAGGATAGGATAGAGGATAGGATAGAGGATTGGATAGGATAGACGATAGGATACGATAGAGGATAGGATAGGATAGAATATAGGATTGGATTGAGGAAAGGATAGGATATAGGATAGGATAGGATTGAGGATAGGATAGCATAGAGGATAGGATAAGTAAGAGGATAGGATAGGGTAGAGGATAGGATAGAGGAAAGGATAGGATTGAGGATGGGATATAATAGAGGATAGGATAGGATAGAGGATAGGATAGGATTGAGGATAGGATAGAATAGAGGACAGGATAGGATAGAGGATAGGATAGAGGATTGGATAGGATAGAGGATAGGATATAATAGAGGATAGGATAGGATAGAATATAGGATAGGATTGAGGATAGGATAGAATAGAGGACAGGATAGGATAGAGGATAGGATACGATAGAAGATACGATATTATAGAGGAAAGGATAGGATGGAGGATAGGATACGATCGAGGATACGATAGGATAGAATATAGGATTGGATTGACGAAAGGATAGGATATAGGATAGGATAGGATTGAGGATAGGATAGCATAGAGGATAGGATAAGTAAGAGGATCGGATACGATAGAAGATACGATATTATAGAGGAAAGGATAGGATGGAGGATAGGATACGATCGAGGATACGATAGGATAGAATATAGGATTGGATTGACGAAAGGATAGGATATAGGATAGGATAGGATTGAGGATAGGATAGCATAGAGGATAGGATAAGTAAGGGGATAGGATAGGATAGAGGATAGGATAGAGGAAAGAATAGGATTGAGGATGGGATATAATAGAGGATAGGATAGGATAGAGGATAGGATAGGATTGAGGATAGGATAGAATAGAGGACAGGATAGGATAGAGGATAGGATACGATAGAAGATACGATATTATAGAGGAAAGGATAGGATGGAGGATAGGATAGGATAGAGGATAGGATTGGATAGAGGATAGGATAGAGGATAGGATAGGATAGAGGATAGGATAGAGGATTGGATAGGATAGAGGATAGGATACGATAGAGGATAGGATAGGATAGCATATAGGATTGGATTGAGGAAAGGACAGGATATAGGATAGGATAGGATTGAGGATAGGATAGCATAGAGGATAGGATAAGTAAGAGGATAGGATAGGATAGATAATAGGATAGAGGAAAGGATAGGATTGAGGATGGGATATAATAGAGGATAGGATAGGATACAGGATAGGATAGGATACAGGATAGGATAGGATTGAGGATAGGATAGAATAGAGGACAGGATAGGATAGAGGATAGGATACGATAGAAGATACGATATTATAGAGGAAAGGATAGGATGGAGGATAGGATAGGATAGAGGATAGGGTTGGATAGAGGATAGGATAGAGGATTGGATAGGATAGAGGATAGGATATAATAGAGGATAGGATAGGATAGAATATAGGATAGGATTGAGGATAGGATAGAATAGAGGACAGTGAAGGAACAGGATTATGTAAGGCGGGTGCCTTACAATAAACGCTCAAAATCAGGCGTACGTGACTGAGTCGTTTATTTACCAATTGAATGATGTCGCGAGAGCGTCCGAGGTGGTTCAATTAAACTCACGATTCACTTGACTCGCGATTGAACTTGGGCTGCGGTTTTTACAGCGACCGGACTGCGACACGACTCTAAGTAACTCGGCGGAGAATCGGCTGTGACTCTTTCGTGGCGGTAGTCTCTGCCTTATATTCTCGAAAATGCTTGTCGGCTGATTGGTGGAAGTCCTTGCGAGGAACTTCCACCAATCCGTGCATTTTGCATAACACGCCCACGTTCCACGCCTCTCGTGCGTGAGAAGGGTGAGCGTGTCGTGCTGTTAAAAATCTAATTTTGGTGATGCAGCGGGGTGTCTTCCGGGCCCCGTGCTAAGTGCGGTACGTGACTGCTGGCTTACGTCAACGGACCCAGCTTTCCTGGGTGATAGAAACCAGGCACGCGTCGCTGGGACACTCTAGGCTGGAGACCCTTAGACTACCCAAAATTTATGGCGTCCACTTGCGCTATTGAGTTCGTCGCTAGGAACTACAAGGACACATCTGTCCGCTAAGTGGCCAAAAACGTTAAAGACGTTTTCTCACAAATAGCGTCTTATGCTGTGCAAACCATAAATCTTTCTTGGTGCTGGTGCGCTGAAGATTTCTCTTCCGGCGCCCCGCTAGCCGCTACATCACCCCCTTACCAGTGCTAACGCTATCCTAACTTAATCCTAATTACCGGGTAATCTATACCTATTCTTATTGTAGCTGGCTATTTACAAAATGTACAATATATATACAACGTGGCAAGGTTGTCTCACGTTCCGACCTGCAGGTAGTCAGGAAATCTAACGCGTCTACCTGAGCGCGTGTGGACAGGTACCTGCGCGGGGGTCGGCTCGGTCGTCGGTTGCGAGTCTTTGTATCGTACGGTCTCGTCACCGTTTACCGTGTACGCGGGTTTAAGGCGGTCAATGGTTACCGTTGTGTCTTTTCCGCGCACTCGAATCTTGAAATTCTTCCCGTTACGCGAAATAACTGGGAAAGGTCCTTCGTACGCGTTTTGCAATGGGGTCCGCGTTGCGTCGGTACGAAGGTACACGTGGGTGGCGGTCGCTAGGTCTTTGTAGACAAACACTTTGTTGCCACCATGACGCGATCCCGGCACCGGGCGAACGTCGCGGAAGTGTTCGCGTAACTGCCTCACCATGCTCGCGGGGTCTTCGTTGCTCGCCGTGTTGGTAAAAAATTCGGCAGGTAGCCGAACGCTCTCGCCATAGACGAGCTCTGCCGTTGATGCCAGCAGGTCGTCCCGATACGCTGCCCTAATACCTAAAAGTACTACGGGCAACGCATCGGTCCAACGTTGCGTGCCGTGGCACTTTATGGCAGCTTTGAGCTGTCTATGGAAGCGCTCGACCATGCCGTTTGCCGCCGGATGATAGGCTGCAGTTCGAATATGCTTCGCGCCTAACAAATTGCTCAGGTGTTGGAACAACTGCGATTCGAACTGCCTACCCTGGTCCGTTGTGATCCGGATGGGGGTACCGAATCTAGCCACCCATCCGGCGACAAACTCTTTCGCTACCGTTTCTGCCTCGATATTGGCGATCGGAAAGGCTTCGGGCCAACGCGTGAAGCGATCGACGCATGTGAGGCAGTATCTTTTGCCGTCTGATATCGGTAGCGGGCCCACCAAATCGAGATGGATGTGCTCGAATCTGGCGGACGGCGCTTTGAATTCCGATATCGGGCTGAAGACATGTCTACTCGTTTTAGCGCGCTGACATTCGGTACAACTGCGAGCCCAAGCGCGACAGTCGCGTTCTATCGACGGCCAAACAAATATCTGTTTGCAGAGTTTCGCGGTGGCCTTGATACCTGGATGGGCGCACTTATGGACAGCTGAGAACGCGTGTCGGCGAAACGGTGCTGTTACGAATGGGCGCGCGACATTCGTTGACACGTCGCAATAGACTTCGACGTCGCTGTCGATTAATTTGACGCGCTTGAGCGTTAATGAGGTGTCGGACGCGGTTAAGAACTTGTCGACTTCTTCGTCGTTTTCTTGCGAACGAGCTAATTCCGCGTAGTCTATAGTCGACGCGATGGATTCGATTCGCGATAGTGCGTCCGCCACCTCATTATCTTTGCCGCTGATGTGCCGAATGTCAGTGGTGAACTGGCCTACGTAATCCAGATACCGAAACTGTCGAGGGGAACATTTGTCGGATCTCTGGTTGAACGCGAAAGTCAGAGGTTTATGATCGGTGTATATCGTGAACGAACGACCTTCGACCATATGTCGGAATTTCTTAACCGCTGTATATATCGCTAGAAGTTCGCGATCGTATGCGCTGTAGTTACGCTGTGCGGGCGACATGGATTTCGTATGGAAGGCTAGTGGCCTCCACGAATTTCCTTGTCGCTGTTGCAGCGTTGCTCCGATCGCGAAATCCGACGCATCCACAATAATCGCGAGTTGCGAACGATTCGATGGATGCGTTAGTAGCGTAGCGTTGGCAAGTGCATCTTTGGATGCTTGAAACGCTGTTTCCGCTTCACCTGACCATTGGATCGGGGCGTTGCCTTTCGCCGTCCGACCGCTGAGCAGGTGGTGAAGCGGTGTTTGTACCGCCGCGGCGTTAGGTATGAACCGTCTATAAAAGTTTAACATACCGAGGAACCTACGGAGCTGTTTCGCGGTCTCTGGTTTCGGAAATTCGTTTATGGCCTTTACTTTTTCAGGTAGAGGCCTCGTGCCGTTGCCGTTCACAATATACCCGAGAAACTTGACTTCGGTAGCGGCGAATACGCATTTGCTCGGGTTGACGATGACACCGTACTCGTTAAGCCGCTCGAGGAGTTGACGCAGATGTTCCATATGCTCGTCTTCATCGACTGACGCTACTAGAATATCGTCTAGATACGCATAGCAAAAATCGAAACCGCGTAAGACGGTGTCGATGAAGCGTTGAAACGTCTGCGCCGCGTTGCGCAAACCGAACGGCATGACGGTGTACTCGTACAACCCGAACGGCGTCGTTACCGCGGTCTTCGGAATATCGCGAGGGTTTACCGGTATCTGGTGGTACGCGCGGACCAGGTCTAACGTAGTAAACACTGTCTTCCCTGCTAATGTTCGCGCGAAGTCCTCGATATGTGGTATGGGATACCGGTCGGGGATCGTGCGAGCGTTTAAGGTCCTGTAATCGCCGCAGGGCCGCCATCCGTTGTCCTTCTTCTGCACCATGTGTAGGGCAGAAGCCCACTGGCTTTTAGAAGGACGGATGTGACCCCGAGATAACAGTTCCTCGAACTCTGCGCGAGCGACCTTGTACATATCGGTGGACAATCGGCGGGTCTTACAATACGCGGGAGTGCCGGGAGTCGTTACAATATGATGTACAACATCGTGTTTGACTTGCCTAGGAGTCGCTGTGGGTCGGGTCACGTCGGGAAACTGGGCTAGCAGCTGGTGGTAGCGTGAGTTCCCCGCGATGGTCCGGATGGAGTCCGTGAAACCCACGACGGTGCGTCCCGTTGTCGTCCGTGATGTCGTCTGGTCGATCAGGCGTCGTCGCCTGAGGTCCACCAGTAGGCCGTAGCGCGTGAGGAAGTCGGCGCCAATGATGGGTTTTCCCACGTCGGCGATGATGAACCTCCACTGGAAGGCCCTCCGTAGTCCCAGGTTGAGGTCCATCACGCGGATGCCGTAGGTGCCGATCGTCGATCCGTTTGCCGCAACCATCTCGTATGACGTCTTGCTGACTCGGCCTTTGACGAGTGTGCGTGGATACACACAAAGGTCCGAGCCAGTGTCGACGAGGTATTCGGTCTTCGTCACTTTGTCCGTGACGAAGAGGCGGCAGGTGGATGTTCCGTCACTGGCTGCCGCGGTCAGTGTCGGAGGGATTCGTTTCCCGCATACGAACACGGCTGGCGGCATTTGGTGGACTCCTTCCCAAACCTCTGGTGGTACCAGCAGACGTTCTCCGTCTTACGCGATGACCTGGACGAAGACCGACTCCGTCTGGGCGTCCTGCTTCCCTTGTGACTGCAAGGTCGGGATGTTTCGGCGATTCGAAGCTCCAGTTTCTCCAATCGGTCGATCAGGAGCTCTGCCAGGCGGTCGGACTGCGTTGGGGCCGACGTGCTGGCTACCTGGGCTGGCTGCACCTCCGCGTGGATCTGGTCGGCTATCTCGGCTAGCTTGCTTAATGGCAGGTCTGACTGAGCCGAGACGATGGCTCTGGTCACGCTGGGTAGTCTACCTGACCACAGGGTCCGCAGGAACTCGTCGCTGACTGTGGTACCTGCGAGGTTCCGCATATGGCGTAAGAATTGCGACGGGGTTCGGTCGCCTATTTCCTCCTGCTCCAGCAGCTGCCGGATCCTTTTTCCTTGGGTCGCCGACAGCCTCTTCAGAAGTTCGGACCTTAGTGTCCCATACTTGTTGGCCTCCGGTGGGTTTATAAAAATGTCCTGCACTTCCACCGCGTATTTGTCCTCGAGCTGAGACAGTATGTAATCAAATTTTGTCGTGTCAGCTGTAATCCCGTCTAGGGCGAACTGTGCCTCGATTTGGCGGAACCACAGTTCGGGTTGCTCAGGCCAGAAAGGTGGGATCCTGATGGCGACCTTGCTGACTTCTGGCGTCGTTGTCTCCATTTCAATATCACTGCACTACACGCACTTCGAGAGAAAAAAAAAATGCGCGTGATGCGACTCAGTCACCCTGATCACGTCGGGGTCACCAATTAAGGAACAGGATTATGTAAGGCGGGTGCCTTACAATAAATGCTCAAAATCAGGCGTACGTGACTGAGTCGTTTATTTACCAATTGAATGATGTCGCGAGAGCGTCCGAGGTGGTTCAATTAAACTCACGATTCACTTGACTCGCGATTGAACTTGGGCTGCGGTTTTTACAGCGACCGGACTGCGACACGACTCTAAGTAACTCGGCGGAGAATCGGCTGTGACTCTTTCGTGACGGTAGTCTCTGCCTTATATTCTCGAAAATGCTTGTCGGCTGATTGGTGGAAGTCCTTGCGAGGAACTTCCACCAATCCGTGCATTTTGCATAACACGCCCACGTTCCACGCCTCTCGTGCGTGAGAAGGGTGAGCGTGTCGTGCTGTTAAAAATCTAATTTTGGTGATGCAGCGGGGTGTCTTCCGGGCCCCGTGCTAAGTGCGGTACGTGACTGCTGGCTTACGTCAACGGGCCCAGCTTTCCCGGGTGATAGAAACCAGGCACGCGTCGCTGGGACACTCTAGGCTGGAGACCCTTAGACTACCCAAAATTTATGGCGTCCACTTGCGCTATTGAGTTCGTCGCTAGGAACTACAAGGACACATCTGTCCGCTAAGTGGCCAAAAACGTTAAAGACGTTTTCTCACAAATAGCGTCTTATGCTGTGCAAACCATAAATCTTTCTTGGTGCTGGTGCGCTGACGATTTCTCTTCCGGCGCCCCGCTAGCCGCTACAACAGGATAGGATAGAGGATAGGATAGGATAGAGGATAGTATAGGATAAAGGATAATATAGGATAGAGGATAGGATAGGATTGAGGATAGGATTGGATAGAGGATAGGATAGGATAGAGGATAGGATAGGATAGAGGATAGGATAGGATTGAGGATAGGATACGATAGAAGATACGATATTATAGAGGAAAGGATAGGATGGAGGATAGGATAGGATAGAGGATAGGATTGGATAGAGGATAGGATAGAGGATAGGATAGGATAGAGGATAGGATAGAGGATTGGATAGGATAGAGGATAGGATACGATAGAGGATAGGATAGGATAGAATATAGAATTGGATTGAGGAAAGGATAGGATATAGGATAGGATAGGATTGAGGATAGGATAGCATAGAGGATAGGATAAGTAAGAGGATAGGATAGGATAGAGGATAGGATAGAGGAAAGGATAGGATTGAGGATGGGATATAATAGAGGATAGGATAGGATAGAGGATAGGATAGGATTGAGGATAGGATAGAATAGAGGACAGGATAGGATAGAGGATAGGATACGATAGAAGATACGATATTATAGAGGAAAGGATAGGATGGAGGATAGGATACGATAGAGGATACGATAGGATAGAATATAGGATTGGATTGACGAAAGGATAGGATATAGGATAGGATAGGATTGAGGATAGGATAGCATAGAGGATAGGATAAGTAAGAGGATAGGATAGGATAGAGGATAGAATAGAGGAAAGGATAGGATTGAGGATGGGATATAATAGAGGATAGGATAGGATAGAGGATAGGATAGGATTGAGGATAGGATAGAATAGAGGACAGGATAGGATAGAGGATAGGATACGATAGAAGATACGATATTATAGAGGAAAGGATAGGATGGAGGATAGGATAGGATAGAGGATAGGGTTGGATAGAGGATAGGATAGAGGATTGGATAGGATAGAGGATAGGATATAATAGAGGATAGGATAGGATAGAATATAGGATAGGATTGAGGATACGATAGAATAGGGGACAGGATAGGATAGAGGATAGGATAGGATAGAGGATACTATAGGATAAAGGATAATATAGGATAGAGGATAGGATAGGATAGAGGATAGGATAGGATTGAGGATAGGATAGAATAGAGGACAGGATAGGATAGTGGATAGGATACGATAGAAGATACGATATTATAGAGGAAAGGATAGGATGGAGGATAGGATAGGATAGAGGATAGGGTTGGATAGAGGATAGGATAGAGGATTGGATAGGATAAAGGATAGGATACGATAGAGGATAGGATAGGATAGAATATAGGATTGGATTGAGGAAAGGATAGGATATAGGATAGGATAGGATTGAGGATAGGATAGCATAGAGGAAAGGATAGGATTGAGGATGGGATATTATAGAGGAAAGGATAGGATGGAGGTTAGGATAGGGTAGAGGATAGGATTGGATAGAGGATAGGATAGAGGATTGGATAGGATAGAGGATAGGATACGATAGAGGATAGGATAGGATAGAATATAGAATTGGATTGAGGAAAGGATAGGATATAGGATAGGATAGGATTGAGGATAGGATAGCATAGAGGATAGGATAAGTAAGAGGATAGGATAGGATAGAGGATAGGATAGAGGAAAGGATAGGATTGAGGATGGGATATAATAGAGGATAGGATAGGATAGAGGATAGGATAGGATTGAGGATAGGATAGAATAGAGGACAGGATAGGATAGAGGATAGGATACGATAGAAGATACGATATTATAGAGGAAAGGATAGGATGGAGGATAGGATACGATAGAGGATACGATAGGATAGAATATAGGATTGGATTGACGAAAGGATAGGATATAGGATAGGATAGGATTGAGGATAGGATAGCATAGAGGATAGGATAAGTAAGAGGATAGGATAGGATAGAGGATAGAATAGAGGAAAGGATAGGATTGAGGATGGGATATAATAGAGGATAGGATAGGATAGAGGATAGGATAGGATTGAGGATAGGATAGAATAGAGGACAGGATAGGATAGAGGATAGGATACGATAGAAGATACGATATTATAGAGGAAAGGATAGGATGGAGGATAGGATAGGATAGAGGATAGGGTTGGATAGAGGATAGGATAGAGGATTGGATAGGATAGAGGATAGGATATAATAGAGGATAGGATAGGATAGAATATAGGATAGGATTGAGGATACGATAGAATAGGGGACAGGATAGGATAGAGGATAGGATAGGATAGAGGATACTATAGGATAAAGGATAATATAGGATAGAGGATAGGATAGGATAGAGGATAGGATAGGATTGAGGATAGGATAGAATAGAGGACAGGATAGGATAGTGGATAGGATACGATAGAAGATACGATATTATAGAGGAAAGGATAGGATGGAGGATAGGATAGGATAGAGGATAGGGTTGGATAGAGGATAGGATAGAGGATTGGATAGGATAAAGGATAGGATACGATAGAGGATAGGATAGGATAGAATATAGGATTGGATTGAGGAAAGGATAGGATATAGGATAGGATAGGATTGAGGATAGGATAGCATAGAGGAAAGGATAGGATTGAGGATGGGATATTATAGAGGAAAGGATAGGATGGAGGTTAGGATAGGGTAGAGGATAGGATTGGATAGAGGATAGGATAGGATAGAGGATAGGATTGCATAGAGAGCGAATCGAAATCTCACCGAGCTAACATCGTAAGAGAGCATAGAAACGCGAAAATTTCAACCGCACTCGCGAGTTTTACTTTAATTTATTCTTACTCGAAATAATAAGTATGAGTATATATAAAAGTAAAAAGTGAGTGGAAAATTCAAAACCAAAAGGACTATAAAGCCAAAACGCGAATAAAGACGCGATTCACGCGGAGTTCGGGTTAAAAACCCCTCAGGGGCGGATAAACGCCTAAGAGGAAAATAACTTGAAAGAAAATAGCGGATCATCAACTATAGAATCTCGAAAAACCAAACGCGAACATCTGAAAAAGAAAAAGAAAAGATTAAACTCTTAAAATTAAATCGGGTACACTTACGTGAAAATAAGATACTTCCAGCAAAATCCGGGAAACGGGAGTGCCGAAAAACTGCATATACCTGAAAAGAAAGAAATAGAAAAAGACTAGAAGTTTTTAAAAATAGTAGAGATGTCAATTAAATTTTAAAAATAAATAAATAATTAAAACCGGTGAAATAACAGTGTTAGAAAACGAACAATTACACTCGATAGATTAATACCAAGTGGACTATAAAGCAGTTTAGAATTTCCAAGTGTCAAGTGACGAGAGAGATAGAGAGAAAATACATAGAACAAGAGAGGATAGAGAACACCCGAAAGGCCAAGCCAAGAAGTTCACACAACGTGAGGGGTCGGTCGGACGGTGTTATCTAAAGTAAGGTAGGAACTAGAAGAGTTAAAACCGCAGAGGGATAACCAGTAGTAATTATACACCGGATATAAAGTCTTAGGAGAAAGAGATAGAACTCGGGTAAAATACAAAAATAGACCGATCTCAATAAAATTTTAGGGCCGCCCATTTCGAAGGGTGGCGAGTCGAAGGGGGTCGGAAAGGAGAAAACTTTTTTGCTCTGCACCCACCCATTTCGGAGATATAGCGATTAGCAGGCTTATTTTACGGAAATTAGGGAAACGGACCAGACGAAAGTAAAGTGCTCGCCCGTACCGTTACAACGAGCCGCTGAACGCCGGAATCGGTGAAAGTTGAAAATTAGCGTGCATACCGGGTGACCAAATAATTTCGGATCCTAAAAAATCTGAGTACGTGGGTCGACTCGGTAGGGGAATCTAAGGGGTGTCTGTGATCTGGGGAACGAAGTTCCCCAAGGCAAAAAATTTGTCGAAACCCCCACCCCCCCTTTTCGAGATAACAACACGGACAAGGGGAAGGAGCTGATTCTCGAAAAAACTTTCAACGAGGCAAGTTACGCATTCAACGAGGGCTTTACAAACATATAAGAATAAGTGGGGGTCAACTATCCAAAAACCCCCACTTCCCTCTTGCGAAATCCAGAAATTAGCAGAATTTTAGCATTTCTTAGCGTTGTTTCGTCACTTTCAGACGATTTTAGATAATTCGAAGCGATTTTAGAATTTTTCCCGTCGATCGCACGAGATTTTTTCAAAAATTCTTACAATTTTGCGAATTTCGTCAAATTTTCGTAGCTAGTAGGTAGAGAGAATATCGTAGCCGCTAAGTAGATTTCTGCGGACCTCGGCGATTCTGTGCGAATTTTAGATAAGATAGGTTAGGTTAATAGAAAAAATTAGAATTACAACTGTTTGTGTTGGTTTTTTGGTTTTTGGTTAATAATACGATACGATAGGATAGAGGGTAGGATAGGATAGAGGGTAGGATAGGATAGAGGATACGATAGAGGATAGGATAGAGGATAGGATAGGATAGGATAGAGAATAGGATAGGATACATGGTATTACAGGGTAGAGGATAGGATAGGGTAGAGGATAGAATACAGGATTGGATAGGATAGAGGATAGGAAACGATAGAGGATAGGATAGGATAGAGTATAGGATTGGATTGAGGATAGGATAGGATAGAGGATAGAATAGGATAGAGGATAGGATAGCATAGAGGATAGGATAGGATAGAGTATAGGATAGGATAGAGGATAGGATAGGATAGAGGATAGGATAGAGGATAGGATAGATGATAGGATAGGATAGGATAGAGAATAGGATAGGATACATGGTATTATAGGGTAGAGGATAGGATAGGGTAGAGGATAGGATAGGGGATTGGATAGGATAGAGGATAGGATAGGATAGAGCATACGATAGTGGATAGGATAGGATAGAGGATAGGATAGGATAGAGTATATTATTGGATTGAGTATATTATTGGATTGAGGATAGGATAGGATAGTGGATAGGATAAGATAGAGGATAGGAGAGGATAGAGGATAGGATATGGGATTGGTTAGGATAGAGGATATAATAGGATAGAGGATAGGATACGATAGAGGATAGGATTGGATTGAGGATGGGATAAGATAGAGGATAGGATACGATAGAGGATAGGGTAGAGGATAGGAAAGAGGAAAGGATAGGATTGAGGATGGGATAGGATAGCGGATAGGATAGGATAGAGGATAGGATAGGATTGAAGATAGGATAGCATAGAGGATAGAATAGGATTGAGGATAGGATAGGATAGAGGATAGGATAGGATAGAGGATAGGATAAGTAAGAGGATAGGATAGGATAGAGGATAGAATAGGATAGAGGATAGGATAGCATACAGGATAGGATAGGATAGACGATAGGATAGGATAGATGATAGAATAGGATAGAGGATAGGATAGCATACAGGATAGGATAGGATAGAGGATAGGATACGATCGAGCATACGATACTACAGAGGAAAGGATACGATAGAGGATAGGATAGGATAGAGGATAGGATAGAGGAAAGGATAGGATTGAGGATGGGATATAATAGAGGATAGGATAGGATAGAGGATGGGATAGGATTGAGGATAGGATAGAATAGAGGACAGGATAGGATAGAGGATAGGATACGATAGAAGATACGATATTATAGAGGAAAGGATAGGATGGAGGTTAGGATAGGGTAGAGGATAGGATTGGATAGAGGATAGGATAGGATAGAGGATAGGATTGCATAGAGGATAGGATAAGTAAGAGGATAGGATAGGTTAGAGGATAGGATAGAGGAAAGGATAGGATTGAGGATGGGATAGGAAAGAGGATAGGATAGGATAGAGGATAGGATAGGATAGGATAGAGGATAGGATAGGATAGAGGATAGGATAGGATAGTGGATAGGATAGAGGATTGGATAGGATAGAGGATAGGAAACGATAGAGGATAGGATAGGATAGAGTATAGGATTGGATTGAGGATAGGATAGGATAGAGGATAGAATAGGATAGAGGATAGGATAGGATAGAGGATAGGATAGGATAGAGTATAGGATAGGATAGAGGATAGGATAGGATAGAGGATAGGATAGAGGATAGGATAGGGTAGAGGATAGGATAGGGGATTGGATAGGATAGAGGATATTACAGGATAGAGGATAGGATTGAATTGAGGATAGGATTGAATAGAGGATAGGATAGGATAGAGAATTTGATAGGATAGAGGATTGGATAGGATAGAGGATAGGATAGGGGATTGATAGGATAGAGATTAGGATGGGATAGAGGATATTATAGGATAGAGGATAGGATAGGATAGAGGATAGGATAGGATAGAGGATAGGAAACGATAGAGGATAGGATAGGATAGAGGATAGGATAGGATAGAGGATAGGATAGGATAGAGGATAGGATAGGATAGAGGATATGATAGGATAGATGATAGGATAGGATAGATGATAGGATAGGATAGAGGATAGGATAGGATAGAGGATCGGATAGGATAGAGGATAGGATAGGATAGGATAGAGGATAGGATAGGATAGGATAGAGGATAGAATAGGATAGGATAGAGGATATTACAGGATAGAGGGTAGGATTGAATTGAGGATAGGATTGGATAGAGGATAGGATAGGATAGAGAATTTGATAGGATAGAGGATTGGATAGGATAGAGGATAGGATAGGGGATTGATAGGATAGAGATTAGGATGGGATAGAGGATATTATAGGATAGAGGATAGGATAGGATAGAGGATATGATAAGATAGAGGATAGGATAGAATAGAGGACAGGATAGGATAGAGGATAAATTAGGATAGAGGATAGGATAGGATAGAGGATAGGATAGGATAGGATAGAGAATAGGATAGGATAGAGGATAGGATAGGATAGAGGATAGGACAGGATAGAGGATAGGATAGGATAGAGGATAGGATAGGATAGAGGATAGGATAGGATAGGATAGAGGATAGGATAGGATAGAGGATAGGATAGGATAGAGGATAGGATAGGATAGAGGATAGGAGAGTATAGAGGATAGGATAGGATAGAGGGTAGGATAGGATAGAGGATAGGATAGGATAGAGGATAGGATAGGATAGAGGATAGGATAGGATAGAGGATCGGATAGGATAGAGGATAGGATAGGATAGAGGATAGGATAGGATAGAGGATAGGATAGGATAGGATAGAGGATAGGATAGGATAGAGGATAGGATAGGATAGAGGATAGGATAGGATAGAGGATAGGATAGGATAGAGGATAGGATAGGATAGAGGATAGGATAGGATAGAGGATAGGATAGGATAGAGGATAGGATAGGATAGAGGATAGGATAGGATAGAGGATAGGATAGGATAGAGAATAGGATAGGATAGAGGATAGGATAGGATAGAGGATAGGATAGGATAGAGGATAGGATAGGATAGAGGATCGGATAGGATAGAGGATAGGATAGGATAGAGGATAGGATAGGATAGAGGATAGGATAGGATAGAGGATAGGATAGGATAGAGGATAGGATAGTATAGAGGATAGGATAGGATAGAGGATATTACAGGATAGAGGATAGGATTGAATTGAGGATAGGATTGGATAGAGGATAGGATAGGATAGAGAATTTGATAGGATAGAGGATTGGATAGGATAGAGGATAGGATAGGGGATTGATAGGATAGAGATTAGGATGGGATAGAGGATATTATAGGATAGAGGATAGGATAGGATAGAGGATATGATAAGATAGAGGATAGGATAGAATAGAGGACAGGATAGGATAGAGGATAAATTAGGATAGAGGATAGGATAGGATAGAGAATAGGATAGGATAGAGGATAGGTTAGGATTGAGGATAGGATAGGATTAAGGATAGGATATGGGATAGGATAGGATAGAGTATAGGATTGGATAGTGGATAGGATAGGATAGAGCATACGATAGAGGATAGGATAGGATAGGATAGAGAATAGGATAGGATACATGGTATTACAGGGTAGAGGATAGGATAGGGGATTGGATAGGATAGAGTATAGGATAGGATAGAGCATACGATAGGATAGAGGATAGGATAGGAGAGAGGATAGGATGGTATAGAGTATAGGATAGGATTTCATAAATGATAGGATAGGATAGAGGATAGGATAGAATTGAGGATATGATAGAATTGGGGATAGGATAGCATAGAGGATAGGATAGAATACGGGATACGATAGGATTGAGGCTAGGATAGGATAGAGGATACGATAGGATAGAGGGTAGGATAGGATAGAGGGTAGGATAGGATAGAGGATACGATAGAGGATAGGATAGAGGATAGGATAGGATAGGATAGAGAATAGGATAGGATACATGGTATTACAGGGTAGAGGATAGGATAGGGTAGAGGATAGAATACAGGATTTTATAGGATAGAGGATAGGAAACGATAGAGGATAGGATAGGATAGAGTATAGGATTGGATTGAGGATAGGATAGGATAGAGGATAGAATAGGATAGAGGATAGGATAGGATAGAGGATAGGATAGGATAGAGTATAGGATAGGATAGAGGATAGGATAGGATAGAGGATAGGATAGAGGATAGGATAGAGGATAGGATAGGATAGGATAGAGAATAGGATAGGATACATGGTATTATAGGGTAGAGGATAGGATAGGGTAGAGGATAGGATAGGGGATTGGATAGGATAGAGGATAGGATAGGATAGAGCATACGATAGTGGATAGGATAGGATAGAGGATAGGATAGGATAGAGTATATTATTGGATTGAGTATATTATTGGATTGAGGATAGGATAGGATAGTGGATAGGATAAGATAGAGGATAGGAGAGGATAGAGGATAGGATATGGGATTGGTTAGGATAGAGGATATAATAGGATAGAGGATAGGATACGATAGAGGATAGGATTGGATTGAGGATGGGATAGGATAGAGGATAGGATACGATAGAGGATAGGGTAGAGGATAGGAAAGAGGAAAGGATAGGATTGAGGATGGGATAGGATAGCGGATAGGATAGGATAGAGGATAGGATAGGATTGAAGATAGGATAGCATAGAGGATAGAATAGGATTGAGGATAGGATAGGATAGAGGATAGGATAGGATAGAGGATAGGATAAGTAAGAGGATAGGATAGGATAGAGGATAGAATAGGATAGAGGATAGGATAGCATACAGGATAGGATAGGATAGACGATAGGATAGGATAGATGATAGAATAGGATAGAGGATAGGATAGGATAGAGGATCGGATAGGATAGAGGATAGGATACGATCGAGCATACGATACTACAGAGGAAAGGATACGATAGAGGATAGGATAGGATAGAGGATAGGATAGAGGAAAGGATAGGATTGAGGATGGGATATAATAGAGGATAGGATAGGATAGAGGATGGGATAGGATTGAGGATAGGATAGAATAGAGGACAGGATAGGATAGAGGATAGGATACGATAGAAGATACGATATTATAGAGGAAAGGATAGGATGGAGGTTAGGATAGGGTAGAGGATAGGATTGGATAGAGGATAGGATAGGATAGAGGATAGGATTGCATAGAGGATAGGATAAGTAAGAGGATAGGATAGGTTAGAGGATAGGATAGAGGAAAGGATAGGATTGAGGATGGGATAGGAAAGAGGATAGGATAGGATAGAGGATAGGATAGGATAGGATAGAGGATAGGATACGATAGAGGATAGGATAGGATAGAGGATAGGATAGGATTGAGGATAGGATAGGATAGAGGATAGGATACGATAGAGGATAGGATAGGATAGAGGATAGGATAGGATAGAGGATAGGATAGGATAGTGGATAGGATAGAGGATTGGATAGGATAGCGGATAGGAAACGATAGAGGATAGGATAGGATAGAGTATAGGATTGGATTGAGGATAGGATAGGATAGAGGATAGAATAGGATAGAGGATAGGATAGGATAGAGGATAGGATAGGATAGAGTATAGGATAGGATAGAGGATAGGATAGGATAGAGGATAGGATAGAGGATAGGATAGGGTAGAGGATAGGATAGGGGATTGGATAGGATAGAGGATATTACAGGATAGAGGATAGGATTGAATTGAGGATAGGATTGAATAGAGGATAGGATAGGATAGAGTTTGATAGGATAGAGGATTGGATAGGATAGAGGATAGGATAGGGGATTGATAGGATAGAGATTAGGATGGGATAGAGGATATTATAGGATAGAGGATAGGATAGGATAGAGGATAGGATAGGATAGAGGATAGGAAACGATAGAGGATAGGATAGGATAGAGGATAGGATAGGATAGAGGATAGGATAGGATAGAGGATATGATAGGATAGAGGATAGGATAGGATAGAGGATAGGATAGGATAGAGGATAGGATAGGATAGAGGATCGGACAGGATAGAGGATAGGATAGGATAGGATAGAGGATAGGATAGGATAGGATAGAGGATAGAATAGGATAGGATAGAGGATATTACAGGATAGAGGGTAGGATTGAATTGAGGATAGGATTGGATAGAGGATAGGATAGGATAGAGAATTTGATAGGATAGAGGATTGGATAGGATAGAGGATAGGATAGGGGATTGATAGGATAGAGATTAGGATGGGATAGAGGATATTATAGGATAGAGGATAGGATAGGATAGAGGATATGATAAGATAGAGGATAGGATAGAATAGAGGACAGGATAGGATAGAGGATAAATTAGGATAGAGGATAGGATAGGATAGAGGATAGGATAGGATAGGATAGAGAATAGGATAGGATAGAGGATAGGATAGGATAGAGGATAGGACAGGATAGAGGATAGGATAGGATAGAGGATAGGATAGGATAGAGGATAGGATAGGATAGGATAGAGGATAGGATAGGATAGAGGATAGGATAGGATAGAGGATAGGATAGTATAGAGGATAGGATAGGATAGAGGGTAGGATAGGATAGAGGATAGGATAGGATAGAGGATAGGATAGGATAGAGGATAGGATAGGATAGAGGATCGGATAGGATAGAGGATAGGATAGGATAGAGGATAGGATAGGATAGAGGATAGAATAGGATAGGATAGAGGATACGATAGAGGATAGGATAGAGGATAGGATAGGATAGGATAGAGAATAGGATAGGATACATGGTATTATGGGGTAGAGGATAGGATAGGGTAGAGGATAGAATACAGGATTGGATAGGATAGAGGATAGGAAACGATAGAGGATAGGATAGGATAGAGTATAGGATTGGATTGAGGATAGGATAGGATAGAGGATAGAATAGGATAGAGTATAGGATAGGATAGAGGATAGGATAGGATAGAGTATAGGATAGGATAGAGGATAGGATAGGATAGAGGATAGGATAGGATAGGATAGAGAATAGGATAGGATACATGGTATTATAGGGTAGAGGATAGGATAGGGTAGAGGATAGGATAGGGGATTGGATAGGATAGAGGATAGGATAGGATAGAGCATACGATAGTGGATAGGATAAGATAGAGGATAGGATAGGATAGAGTATATTATTGGATTGAGTATATTATTGGATTGAGGATAGGATAGGATAGTGGATAGGATAAGATAGAGGATAGGATAGAATAGAGTACAGGATAGGATAGAGGATAGGATACAGGATTGAATAGGACAGAGGATAGGATAGGATAGAGCATACGATAGTGGATAGGATAGGATAGAGGATAGGATAGGATAGAGGATAGGATAGGATAGAGGATAGGAAAGGATAGAGGATAGGATAGGATAGAGGATAGGATAGGATAGAGGATAGGATAGAATAGGATAGAGGATAGGATAGGATAGAGGATAGGATAGGATAGAGGATAGGATAGGATAGAGGATAGGATAGGATAGAGGATAGGATAGGATAGAGGATAGGATAGGATAGAGGATAGGATAGGATAGAGGATCGGATAGGATAGAGGATAGGATAGGATAGAGGATAGGATAGGATAGGATAGAGGATAGAATAGGATAGGATAGAGGATATTACAGGATAGAGGATAGGATTGAATTGAGGATAGGATTGGATAGAGGATAGGATAGGATAGAGAATTTGATAGGATAGAGGATTGGATAGGATAGAGGATAGGATAGGGGATTGATAGGATAGAGATTAGGATGGGATAGAGGATATTATAGGATAGAGGATAGGATAGGATAGAGGATAGGATAGGATAGAGGATAGGAAACGATAGAGGATAGGATAGGATAGAGGATAGGATAGGATAGAGGATAGGATAGGATAGAGGATATGATAGGATAGAGGATAGGATAGGATAGAGGATAGGATAGGATAGAGGATAGGATAGGATAGAGGATCGGACAGGATAGAGGATAGGATAGGATAGGATAGAGGATAGGATAGGATAGGATAGAGGATAGAATAGGATAGGATAGAGGATATTACAGGATAGAGGGTAGGATTGAATTGAGGATAGGATTGGATAGAGGATAGGATAGGATAGAGAATTTGATAGGATAGAGGATTGGATAGGATAGAGGATAGGATAGGGGATTGATAGGATAGAGATTAGGATGGGATAGAGGATATTATAGGATAGAGGATAGGATAGGATAGAGGATATGATAAGATAGAGGATAGGATAGAATAGAGGACAGGATAGGATAGAGGATAAATTAGGATAGAGGATAGGATAGGATAGAGGATAGGATAGGATAGGATAGAGAATAGGATAGGATAGAGGATAGGATAGGATAGAGGATAGGACAGGATAGAGGATAGGATAGGATAGAGGATAGGATAGGATAGAGGATAGGATAGGATAGGATAGAGGATAGGATAGGATAGAGGATAGGATAGGATAGAGGATAGGATAGTATAGAGGATAGGATAGGATAGAGGGTAGGATAGGATAGAGGATAGGATAGGATAGAGGATAGGATAGGATAGAGGATAGGATAGGATAGAGGATCGGATAGGATAGAGGATAGGATAGGATAGAGGATAGGATAGGATAGAGGATAGAATAGGATAGGATAGAGGATACGATAGAGGATAGGATAGAGGATAGGATAGGATAGGATAGAGAATAGGATAGGATACATGGTATTATGGGGTAGAGGATAGGATAGGGTAGAGGATAGAATACAGGATTGGATAGGATAGAGGATAGGAAACGATAGAGGATAGGATAGGATAGAGTATAGGATAGGATAGAGGATAGGATAGGATAGAGTATAGGATAGGATAGAGGATAGGATAGGATAGAGGATAGGATAGAGGATAGGATAGGATAGGATAGAGAATAGGATAGGATACATGGTATTATAGGGTAGAGGATAGGATAGGGTAGAGGATAGGATAGGGGATTGGATAGGATAGAGGATAGGATAGGATAGAGCATACGATAGTGGATAGGATAAGATAGAGGATAGGATAGGATAGAGTATATTATTGGATTGAGTATATTATTGGATTGAGGATAGGATAGGATAGTGGATAGGATAAGATAGAGGATAGGATAGAATAGAGTACAGGATAGGATAGAGGATAGGATACAGGATTGAATAGGACAGAGGATAGGATAGGATAGAGCATACGATAGTGGATAGGATAGGATAGAGGATAGGATAGGATAGAGGATAGGATAGGATAGAGGATAGGATAGGATAGAGGATAGGACAGGATAGAGGATAGGATAGGATAGAGGATAGGATAGGATAGAGGATAGGATAGAATAGGATAGAGGATAGGATAGGATAGAGGATAGGATAGGATAGAGGATAGGATAGGATAGAGGATAGGATAGGATAGAGGATAGGATAGGATAGAGGATAGGATAGGATAGAGGATAGGATAGGATAGAGGATCGGATAGGATAGAGGATAGGATAGGATAGAGGATAGGATAGGATAGGATAGAGGATAGAATAGGATAGGATAGAGGATATTACAGGATAGAGGATAGGATTGAATTGAGGATAGGATTGGATAGAGGATAGGATAGGATAGAGAATTTGATAGGATAGAGGATTGGATAGGATAGAGGATAGGATAGGGGATTGATAGGATAGAGATTAGGATGGGATAGAGGATATTATAGGATAGAGGATAGGATAGGATAGAGGATAGGATAGGATAGAGGATAGGAAACGATAGAGGATAGGATAGGATAGAGGATAGGATAGGATAGAGGATAGGATAGGATAGAGGATATGATAGGATAGAGGATAGGATAGGATAGAGGATAGGATAGGATAGAGGATAGGATAGGATAGAGGATCGGACAGGATAGAGGATAGGATAGGATAGGATAGAGGATAGGATAGGATAGGATAGAGGATAGAATAGGATAGGATAGAGGATATTACAGGATAGAGGGTAGGATTGAATTGAGGATAGGATTGGATAGAGGATAGGATAGGATAGAGAATTTGATAGGATAGAGGATTGGATAGGATAGAGGATAGGATAGGGGATTGATAGGATAGAGATTAGGATGGGATAGAGGATATTATAGGATAGAGGATAGGATAGGATAGAGGATATGATAAGATAGAGGATAGGATAGAATAGAGGACAGGATAGGATAGAGGATAAATTAGGATAGAGGATAGGATAGGATAGAGGATAGGATAGGATAGGATAGAGAATAGGATAGGATAGAGGATAGGATAGGATAGAGGATAGGACAGGATAGAGGATAGGATAGGATAGAGGATAGGATAGGATAGAGGATAGGATAGGATAGGATAGAGGATAGGATAGGATAGAGGATAGGATAGGATAGAGGATAGGATAGTATAGAGGATAGGATAGGATAGAGGGTAGGATAGGATAGAGGATAGGATAGGATAGAGGATAGGATAGGATAGAGGATAGGATAGGATAGAGGATCGGATAGGATAGAGGATAGGATAGGATAGAGGATAGGATAGGATAGAGGATAGAATAGGATAGGATAGAGGATACGATAGAGGATAGGATAGAGGATAGGATAGGATAGGATAGAGAATAGGATAGGATACATGGTATTATGGGGTAGAGGATAGGATAGGGTAGAGGATAGAATACAGGATTGGATAGGATAGAGGATAGGAAACGATAGAGGATAGGATAGGATAGAGTATAGGATTGGATTGAGGATAGGATAGGATAGAGGATAGAATAGGATAGAGTATAGGATAGGATAGAGGATAGGATAGGATAGAGTATAGGATAGGATAGAGGATAGGATAGGATAGAGGATAGGATAGAGGATAGGATAGGATAGGATAGAGAATAGGATAGGATACATGGTATTATAGGGTAGAGGATAGGATAGGGTAGAGGATAGGATAGGGGATTGGATAGGATAGAGGATAGGATAGGATAGAGCATACGATAGTGGATAGGATAAGATAGAGGATAGGATAGGATAGAGTATATTATTGGATTGAGTATATTATTGGATTGAGGATAGGATAGGATAGTGGATAGGATAAGATAGAGGATAGGATAGAATAGAGTACAGGATAGGATAGAGGATAGGATACAGGATTGAATAGGACAGAGGATAGGATAGGATAGAGCATACGATAGTGGATAGGATAGGATAGAGGATAGGATAGGATAGAGGATAGGATAGGATAGAGGATAGGACAGGATAGAGGATAGGATAGGATAGAGGATAGGATAGGATAGAGGATAGGATAGAATAGGATAGAGGATAGGATAGGATAGAGGATAGGATAGGATAGAGGATAGGATAGGATAGAGGATAGGATAGGATAGAGGATAGGATAGGATAGAGGATAGGATAGGATAGAGGATAGGATAGGATAGAGGATCGGATAGGATAGAGGATAGGATAGGATAGAGGATAGGATAGGATAGGATAGAGGATAGAATAGGATAGGATAGAGGATATTACAGGATAGAGGATAGGATTGAATTGAGGATAGGATTGGATAGAGGATAGGATAGGATAGAGAATTTGATAGGATAGAGGATTGGATAGGATAGAGGATAGGATAGGGGATTGATAGGATAGAGATTAGGATGGGATAGAGGATATTATAGGATAGAGGATAGGATAGGATAGAGGATATGATAAGATAGAGGATAGGATAGAATAGAGGACAGGATAGGATAGAGGATAAATTAGGATAGAGGATAGGATAGGATAGAGAATAGGATAGGATAGAGGATAGGTTAGGATTGAGGATAGGATAGGATAGAGCATACGATAGGATAGAGGATTGGATAGGAGAGAGGATAGGATGGTATAGAGTATAGGATAGGATTTCATAAATGATAGGATAGGATAGAGGATAGGATAGAATTGAGGATATGATAGAATTGGGGATAGGATAGCATAGAGGATAGGATAGAATACGGGATACGATAGGATTGAGGCTAGGATAGTGTTTTTCAATCATTTAAAAGACAGGATTCATAGAAGTTCAGATTAAACAATGTTCGAACTTATACTAGAATGAAATACACAATTTCCCGGTTGAACAAATTCTTGCTTCGGCATAAAAACCTCGACGGATTACGAGGAAAAGCCAAAGCAAGATGCAATAAATTTATTCTATTAAGCAACTACAAGAATTTCGCCGTACGAAAGCCCAGTATCAAATAGTGTTTAAATATAGATAACGAGGTTAGAAAATCGGCGTTTCAAGCAATTTACATGCTAAAGGACATTTTAGTCTAAAACTAAGAGAGCTCTCTTACCGTTAATACTCAAGTCTCTGCGCGTAGTGATCCACAGCAGAGTTCCACTGGAACTCTGCACAATTGCCGGCTGGCCCATAGGGCACTCCTCTGCCGGCAGCACTACGGCTAGCCTTGCAATCCGTCCCAGCTTCGGGATTCACTGGAAAGGAGCTTCAAAGCTGCCAATGCCCTTGGATCTGTGAGCCGGCCTGGGAGGATTCAAGTATTGCCGAACCGAGTGCGAAACCAAATCTCCTATTACCCGGAATCACTCGCGTGAGCATTCAAACCAAAAAAGCAACTCAATTTTCAATTACGAACTATCGCATGAAGGACCCGAGTCGACTCTCTCCTTCTGACAAGTAAATTCAACCTTTTTTCTCAACACACTCTTTCTTTGTTTTCGACCGTTTCCACAACAACGCCTGCTTGTCAATCGCGACCACCGTGAATCGCTCGCTAGACTCGCATATATATCTACATGACGCGATTATCGTCTTCCTTCGCGATGATACGATCGACATTACAAAATCGCCGCGAACACTCCGCCCGCCTTCGTCATCAGACGAACTACACACCATAATTTGAGAACATCGATCAACTCGGTTTGTTTCTACATGGTATATAATTTTAATACAATAATCAAATTAAAATGACGTACGCAATACAAATTATAACTAGCTCAACTGTCTTTGTCCCCACAAGTCGATTCGTTCGACTTTTCGGAACTGTGTTGAATAAAAAGAGGACACAGGCGTGCGATATGTCGTCGCAAATTTGACGTAGCCGTTTTAACGGTGACGACTCTAACTAACCCGTCTGAACCGGGATGAACCTCTATCACACGTCCCAAAGGCCATTTCGAAGGCGGATAACGATCATCGCGTAATAAAACTAATTGTCCAATTGCAAAATTCTTAGTTTGACCTCGCCATTTTGAACGCTCTTGCAAATGTTGTATATATTCTGATGACCACCGCTTCCAAAAATCATTTCGAATGGCTTGAAGCAGATGAAAACGTTCTAAACAGTTTTCCGGTACATTGGAATAATCTTTATCAGGAATTAAACCAGGAATTTCGCCGATCAAAAAATGTGCAGGTGTCAAAACCCGTAAATCGTCAATATCAGAATTTAAAGGACATATTGGACGTGAGTTTAGACACAATTCTATTTCGGCGAGCACTGTAGAAAACTCTTCGAAAGTTAATATTCTATCACCGAGGACACGCTTGAGATGATACTTCACAGATCTTACTCCAGCCTCCCACAAACCTCCGTAATGAGGAGAATTCGCTGGAATAAATGTCCAAGATGTTCCATCATTCGCAAGAGACGCAGCAACGCTTTTATAAAATTCAGAACCTGATTTAAACATACTTCGCAACTCTTTATCAGCAGCTTGAAAAGTAGTTGCATTGTCAGAAAAAAGATTCGTACAAATTCCGCGTCTACTCGCAAAACGTTTATAAGCGGCGAGAAAAATCTTAGTTGTAAGATCGCTAACCGCTTCAAGATGTATCGCTCGCGACGCAAAACATATATTCATACATATATTCTGATGACCACCGCTTCCAAAAATCATTTCGAATGGCTTGAAGCAGATGAAAACGTTCTAAACAGTTTTCCGGTACATTGGAATAATCTTTATCAGGAATTAAACCAGGAATTTCGCCGATCAAAAAATGTGCAGGTGTCAAAACCCGTAAATCGTCAATATCAGAATTTAAAGGACATATTGGACGTGAGTTTAGACACAATTCTATTTCGGCGAGCACTGTAGAAAACTCTTCGAAAGTTAATATTCTATCACCGAGGACACGCTTGAGATGATACTTCACAGATCTTACTCCAGCCTCCCACAAACCTCCGTAATGAGGAGAATTCGCTGGAATAAATGTCCAAGATGTTCCATCATTCGCAAGAGACGCAGCAACGCTTTTATAAAATTCAGAACCTGATTTAAACATACTTCGCAACTCTTTATCAGCAGCTTGAAAAGTAGTTGCATTGTCAGAAAAAAGATTCGTACAAATTCCGCGTCTACTCGCAAAACGTTTATAAGCGGCGAGAAAAATCTTAGTTGTAAGATCGCTAACCGCTTCAAGATGTATCGCTCGCGACGCAAAACAGATAAAGAGCACTATATATCCCTTATAAGATTTGTGCCCTCGACCCTTAGAGCTTTTAATTTGAAAGGGACCGGCATAATCTAGACCTGACGTCGAAAATGGTCGAGCCGGAGTCACTCGTGAGACAGGCAAATTACCCATCATCTGATGAGCTAGACGTGGTTTGTTGCGTTGACAAACTATACAGTTCCTGATCGCAGTCTTAACTAAACGATTTCGACCCAAAATCCACGCATATTGCATCACAATATTAGAAGTAAGTGTTGGTCCCCCGTGAAAACATTTCCGATGCGCGTACCGTACTAATAAGCGACTAAGTGTCGAATCTCGCGGCAAAATCAGCGGATGTTTCTTTTCGTGAGGTAAACTTGAATTTCCAAGACGACCTCCTACCCGTAATAAACGATCCGTCTCATCATACATCGGATTTAAACTACATAAACCGTTGCGTTTAGGTAACGGCTTCCCATGTGATAAGAGTTCAATTTCTGATGCAAATGCGTGATTTTGAGCTAATCTAAACACAACATTTCGGGCCTCGTTCAATTCTATGGCTGTGAGATAAACAGGCAATGGAGTTAAACTACTTTTGCGTCTCTTAAGAACATTGAATGGACGTAAACAATATGCTACAACACGAATTAACAGAGAAAAGGAGGAAAATCTACAGAAAAGTTCTGGTTCGCTCACAATTTGATCAACATGTAATACTTGAGGAGACGATGCCATCTTGGGCCAATGCTCGTCAGTCTTCACTAACCAATCAGGCCCGTTCCACCATAAATTACAATTGATCAAATTAGAGGGTTTACAACCTCGTGTCGCCAAATCTGCCGGATTCTCACGAGTCGGTACATGTGCCCAAATAACATTAGGTAATTCAGTCTGGATATAGGATACCCGATTCGCAACAAAGGTCTTCCAGCTACACGGATGTTTTCGAAGCCAAGTCAAAACAATTTGACTATCGGTCCACGCAAACATTGGGAAACCTTGCAAAAATTCCAAACCTTTTACATAACGCAAAAGTTTTACGAGCAACACTGCCCCGCACAACTCAAGATTCGGTATGCTCACAGTTTTGACAGGTGATACCTTGCATTTTGCAGTTAACAAAGAAACATGTACGCGATTGTTATCGTCAATCATTCGAATATAGACAACTGCAGCGAAAGCCCGCGATGAAGCGTCAGAAAATCCGTGAATCTGTGCATGTGAATTTAAAGATGCACCTAACCATCGGTTAATGGTTAACTTCGATAGCTCAGAAAGCGAACTGCAATACTGGAGCCATCGTTCTCGAAGGTCTATAGGTAACGTCTCGTCCCAATCGCATTTTACAATCCAAAGATCTTGCATTAAAATTTTAGCTGTAACCGTTATCGGCGCGAGCCACCCCAAAGGATCAAATAAACGCGCGATGTTTGATAAAACAGTTCGTTTCGTCATTGCTTTAACCAGCTCTTCGAAATTTACAGCGACAAAACTGAATTCATCAGACGTTGGATTCCAACGAATACCTAGAGCTTTCACTAATTCGTCATCTGCGATGCTTTTTTGGTCAATGTTCTCATATTGCGAAGATTTCGTAGGCAACAAATCATTATGATTCGCGGCCCACTTGTCGAGTTCAATTCCTGCTGTACGTAACATATCGACTAGTTCTTGACGCGTTTTCAAGGCATCAGAGAGATCATCTGCTCCGGCAAATATATCGTCTACATACGTATTAGAATTTAGGCAAGCAGCACCGAGTGGAAATCGAGCACCCTCATCGATTGCTACTTGCTGAAGTGTGCGAATCGCATGGTAAGGAGCACATGCTGTGCCATAAGTCACTGTTGTGAGACGATAATCAACAGGGGGATCCGAATGACTAGGAGACCATACGATTCGTTGAAAATCTCTCTGTTCCGACGCAACATAAATCTGACGAAACATCTTAACAACATCGGTCGTGAATACGAAGTGGTATCGACGCCAATTCAATAAAATTAGACATAAATCGCGTTGAAGAGCAGGGCCTTTCATAAGGAAATCGTTTGGACAACGTCCTCCTTTATTCTTCCGAGATGCGTCAAAAACAACCCGGATCTTTGATCGCACCACCGCATGATGCGGAAAATACCACGCCTTCGAGTTGTTAATTTCATTAAACGAGACGCGTTCCATGTGACCAAGATCCTCATAAACGCTCATAAACTTCCGATAAGCGATTGCTAAGTCAGGATCACGATCAAAACGTCGATGAATTGAAGCTAAACATTTCAAAGCCATAAATCGAGTCTCGACTCCGACTTCTGGAGGATCTGAATTGAAAGGCAGACGTACAACATAACGTCCATTGGTATCTCGAAAGTGTGTATCCCTAAACAATCTTTCGCAAGCATCATCTTTAGAATCAAGAGTCGCAATTATTGGTGGTAACTCTTCGAGGATCCAAAAACGTTGTAACGATATATCTAAGTCGTCTTCCCAAACACTGTGATACGCCTGAAGATGCTCAGAAGTTTCCGCCCGCCGTGAAATATCCGCGGACACTGTACCGGAAATTATCCAGCCTAACGCTGTATCTTGGGCAACTAAAGATGAATCAGAAAATCTTTTCAACCCTGACTTCAATAGCTGTCCGTAAACATCTGCGCCTAAAATAATATCTACAGAATCAGGAACATAGAACAATGGATCTGCCAAAGATAAATCAGCAAACATTCCAATATCGATCTCCATTAACCTACGTGTTGGAAGCTGCGACGTTAATTTTGACAAAACAAAGGCATTGACTTCAAACTTAGTTGACGGATCGACAACAGACTGAAATATTAGCTGCGTTGCAGCCTTAGCTGTTCCTGCTGAACTGGCTCCGAGCCCGGCCAACGACATATTGACGCGACGTTTCTCTAATCCTAAAAGATTCGTGATAAAACTGGAAACAAACGAAGCCTCCGAACCTTGATCAAGCAAAGCTCGAACACGTGTCCGTGAACCTTGTGGCCCTATCAGCATTATCTGAGCAGTCGCTAATAAAACTGAACGCTTACGAGATATCACATTCGCAGTATGCACATGTACACTCGAGACCTTTGCTGAAACTCCAGTCTTAGACTCGTCCGAATTGCTTGATTTCGATTCCGGAATTGAATTCTTAGTAAAGCTGGTGAAAACTTTGTCAGAATGGAGCAAAGAATGATGCCTTCCCTTACAGCTCGAACATCTAGTAGAAAAAGAGCAATTAGCAACTCTATGAGCACCGAGACAATTAAAACAAAGCCGCAAGCGAAGTACTTCAGCGCGACGTTCAGAAACATTCTTTGCTTTGAATTTATTGCACTTAAAAATGCGATGGGGACCAGAACATATCACACATTTAAATTTACCGTCTGTTGAAAACGACGTAGACGCATGAAATACCTTTCGAGATCCTGATATTGGTTTAGATAAAATTGCTTTCTTGACATTATCACCCTGTTCAGAAGTGAGCATACAGAGTGTCTGTGCACGATTCTCTAAAAACTCAGTTAAATCGGAAAACCTTGGAAATCTACCGAGAGCATCCTCCTCGGTCGAGTTCCCATCATAATTTAAAATTACCTGACGATCCTTCTTACTTAACTCTGTTTCCCAAGCCTTTCGCGAATCGGGATCCAGACGTGAAGCTACTATATACACTAACCAAACATCCCAATGATCAACTGGCATTTTCAAATTCGATAACGCACGCACAATACGCTGAGATTCGTCCGCAAGCAAACGCATTTCACCCGCAGACTCCCTTTTCATATGAGAAAGATTCATTAACGCTCGCAAATGACTGTAAACTATTAATCTAGGATTATGAAAACGCGCCTTCAAAGCCCGCCAAGTCGTCGCATAATTCGCGTTGGTAGTGGTAACATCCTTCACAAGATCCGCGGCAGAATCTTTCAAACAACTTTTAAGATATTGCAATTTCGTGGCGTCAGATAAACGCGGCGCATTATGAACTAGGGTAGTAAACAGATCGCAAAAATTCTCCCAATCCTCGTAACGACCCGCAAATGTCGGTAAATCTAATTTTGGTAACTTCGCGGGGCGTGTATCATCATTGATTACAGAAGCGGTATTTGAAGTTCCGGTATTACTTGAACTGCTGTCTAATTCTGACCTTGTGGTGAGAAGAAAATCAAGCGCGTCCTCGTATTTTGCTTGTAGACGAGCAAACACATTTTCCGTGATGTAGACATCGTTCAGGGCATCCTCTCGGACGACAATTTCTTCATGTGTGGCACGCGCCTTGCTCCAAATCTCAGTCAGTGAATTGACTCGTGATGAAATAATGTTTGAATTCAAACTATCGCGAGATCTCTCTCGCAATCGACTACTGGTCAATTCAATTTCCGCTGAGCGAGAATTCTGTAGCGCAATGAGCTTTCGTAACGACGTAGGAGCCATTGCAAAAGAAAACTTTGTTGTCAAATGCAACCAAAACTCTTATCTTCTCTTAACACGACTAAGCAAAAAATAAACTCGACCAAAGAAATTCGTATCGTCAATGATATTTGAACAAAACACGAAAACTGAAAACAAATCGCCGATCGAAAAAAAAAAGAAATGTCACTTGAATATGCATCGCAACGTGAACATTGAATCATCGAAATGAAGACAGCCAACTAATATCGTATATAATTAACGACTCTTGCAATGACTCCTCAAACACACTCGACTTCACAATCGATTGAAAGTATCCAGTGAATATAACCATACAATCCCGATAAACTCGAACATTGTTCCTCACCCGGAGCACCAAAATGTTTTTCAATCATTTAAAAGACAGGATTCATAGAAGTTCAGATTAAACAATGTTCGAACTTATACTAGAATGAAATACACAATTTCCCGGTTGAACAAATTCTTGCTTCGGCATAAAAACCTCGACGGATTACGAGGAAAAGCCAAAGCAAGATGCAATAAATTTATTCTATTAAGCAACTACAAGAATTTCGCCGTACGAAAGCCCAGTATCAAATAGTGTTTAAATATAGATAACGAGGTTAGAAAATCGGCGTTTCAAGCAATTTACATGCTAAAGGACATTTTAGTCTAAAACTAAGAGAGCTCTCTTACCGTTAATACTCAAGTCTCTGCGCGTAGTGATCCACAGCAGAGTTCCACTGGAACTCTGCACAATTGCCGGCTGGCCCATAGGGCACTCCTCTGCCGGCAGCACTACGGCTAGCCTTGCAATCCGTCCCAGCTTCGGGATTCACTGGAAAGGAGCTTCAAAGCTGCCAATGCCCTTGGATCTGTGAGCCGGCCTGGGAGGATTCAAGTATTGCCGAACCGAGTGCGAAACCAAATCTCCTATTACCCGGAATCACTCGCGTGAGCATTCAAACCAAAAAAGCAACTCAATTTTCAATTACGAACTATCGCATGAAGGACCCGAGTCGACTCTCTCCTTCTGACAAGTAAATTCAACCTTTTTTCTCAACACACTCTTTCTTTGTTTTCGACCGTTTCCACAACAACGCCTGCTTGTCAATCGCGACCACCGTGAATCGCTCGCTAGACTCGCATATATATCTACATGACGCGATTATCGTCTTCCTTCGCGATGATACGATCGACATTACAAAATCGCCGCGAACAGATAGGATAGAGGATACGATAGGATAGAGGGTAGGATAGGATAGAGGGTAGGATAGGATAGAGGATACGATAGAGGATAGGATAGAGGATAGGATAGGATAGGATAGAGAATAGGATAGGATACATGGTATTATAGGGTAGAGGATAGGATAGGGTAGAGGATAGAATACAGGATTGGATAGGATGGAGGATAGGAAACGATAGAGGATAGGATAGGATAGAGTATAGGATTGGATTGAGGATAGGATAGGATAGAGGATAGAATAGGATAGAGGATAGGATAGGATAGAGGATAGGATAGGATAGAGTATAGGATAGGATAGAGGATAGGATAGGATAGAGGATAGGGTAGAGGATAGGATAGAGGATAGGATAGGATAGAGGATAGGATAGGATAGAGGATAGGATAGGATAGGATAGAGGATAGGATAGGATAGAGGATAGGATAGGATAGAGGATAGGATAGGATAGAGGATCGGATAGGATAGAGGATAGGATAGGATAGAGGATAGGATAGGATAGGATAGAGGATAGAATAGGATAGGATAGAGGATATTACAGGATAGAGGATAGGATTGAATTGAGGATAGGATTGGATAGAGGATAGGATAGGATAGAGAATTTGATAGGAGAGAGGATTGGATAGGATAGAGGATAGGATAGGGGATTGATAGGATAGAGATTAGGATGGGATAGAGGATATTATAGGATAGAGGATAGGATAGGATAGAGGATATGATAAGATAGAGGATAGGATAGAATAGAGGACAGGATAGGATAGAGGATAAATTAGGATAGAGGATAGGATAGGATAGAGGATAGGATAGGATAGGATAGAGAATAGGATAGGATAGAGGATAGGATAGGATAGAGGATAGGACAGGATAGAGGATAGGATAGGATAGAGGATAGGATAGGATAGAGGATAGGATAGGATAGGATAGGATAGAGGATAGGATAGGATAGGATAGAGGATAGAATAGGATAGGATAGAGGATATTACAGGATAGAGGATAGGATTGAATTGAGGATAGGATTGGATAGAGGATAGGATAGGATAGAGAATTTGATAGGATAGAGGATTGGATAGGATAGAGGATAGGATAGGGGATTGATAGGATAGAGATTAGGATGGGATAGAGGATATTATAGGATAGAGGATAGGATAGGATAGAGGATATGATAAGATAGAGGATAGGATAGAATAGAGGACAGGATAGGATAGAGGATAAATTAGGATAGAGGATAGGATAGGATAGAGGATAGGATAGGATAGGATAGAGAATAGGATAGGATAGAGGATAGGATAGGATAGAGGATAGGACAGGATAGATGATAGGATAGGATAGAGGATAGGATAGGATAGAGGATAGGATAGGATAGGATAGGATAGAGGATAGGATAGGATAGAGGATAGGATAGGATAGAGGATAGGATAGGATAGAGGATAGGATAGGATAGAGGATAGGATAGGATAGAGGATAGGATAGGATAGAGGATAGGATAGGATAGAGGATAGGATAGGATAGAGGATAGGATAGGATAGAGGATAGGATAGGATAGAGGATAGGATAGGATAGAGGATAGGATAGGATAGAGGATAGGATAGGATAGGATAGAGGATAGGATAGGATAGAGGATCGGATAGGATAGAGGATAGGATAGGATAGAGGATAGGATAGGATAGGATAGAGGATAGAATAGGATAGGATAGAGGATAGGATAGGATAGGATAGAGGATAGAATAGGATAGGATAGAGGATATTACAGGATAGAGGATAGGATTGAATTGAGGATAGGATTGGATAGAGGATAGGATAGGATAGAGAATTTGATAGGATAGAGGATTGGATAGGATAGAGGATAGGATAGGGGATTGATAGGATAGAGATTAGGATGGGATAGAGGATATTATAGGATATAGGATAGGATAGGATAGAGGATATGATAAGATAGAGGATAGGATAGAATAGAGGACAGGATAGGATAGAGGATAAATTAGGATAGAGGATAGGATAGGATAGAGAATAGGATAGGATAGAGGATAGGTTAGGATTGAGGATAGGATAGGATTAAGGATAGGATATGGGATAGGATAGGATAGAGTATAGGATTGGATAGTGGATAGGATAGGATAGAGCATACGATAGAGGATAGGATAGGATAGGATAGAGAATAGGATAGGATACATGGTATTACAGGGTAGAGGATAGGATAGGGGATTGGATAGGATAGAGTATAGGATAGGATAGAGCATACGATAGGATAGAGGATAGGATAGGAGAGAGGATAGGATGGTATAGAGTATAGGATAGGATTTCATAAATGATAGGATAGGATAGAGGATAGGATAGAATTGAGGATATGATAGAATTGGGGATAGGATAGCATAGAGGATAGGATAGAATACGGGATACGATAGGATTGAGGCTAGGATAGGATAGAGGATACGATAGGATAGAGGGTAGGATAGGATAGAGGATACGATAGAGGATAGGATAGAGGATAGGATAGGATAGGATAGAGAATAGGATAGGATACATGGTATTATAGGGTAGAGGATAGGATAGGGTAGAGGATAGAATACAGGATTGGATAGGATAGAGGATAGGAAACGATAGAGGATAGGATAGGATAGAGTATAGGATAGGATTGAGGATAGGATAGGATAGAGGATAGAATAGGATAGAGGATAGGATAGGATAGAGGATAGGATAGGATAGAGTATAGGATAGGATAGAGGATAGGATAGGATAGAGGATAGGATAGAGGATAGGATAGGATAGGATAGAGAATAGGATAGGATACATGGTATTATAGGGTAGAGGATAGGATAGGGTAGAGGATAGGATAGGGGATTGGATAGGATAGAGTATAGGATAGGATAGAGCATACGATAGTGGATAGGATAGGATAGAGGATAGGATAGGATAGAGTATATTATTGGATTGAGTATATTATTGGATTGAGGATAGGATAGGATAGTGGATAGGATAAGATAGAGGATAGGATAGAATAGAGTACAGGATAGGATAGAGGATAGGATACAGGATTGGATAGGACAGAGGATAGGATAGGATAGAGCATACGATAGTGGATAGGATAGGATAGAGGATAGGATAGGATAGAGGATAGGATAGGATAGAGGATAGGACAGGATAGAGGATAGGATAGGATAGAGGATAGGATAGGATAGGATAGAGGATAGGATAGGATAGGATAGAGGATAGGATAGGATAGAGGATAGGATAGGATAGAGGATAGGATAGGATAGAGGATAGGATAGGATAGATTATAGGATAGGATAGAGGATAGGATAGGATGGAGGATAGGATAGGATAGAGGATAGGATAGGATAGAGGATCGGATAGGATAGAGGATAGGATAGGATAGAGGATAGGATAGGATAGAGGATAGGATAGGATAGGATAGAGGATAGAATAGGATAGGATAGAGGATATTACAGGATAGAGGATAGGATTGGATAGAGGATAGGATAGGATAGAGAATTTGATAGGATAGAGGATTGGATAGGATAGAGGATAGGATAGGGGATTGATAGGATAGAGATTAGGATGGGATAGACGATATTATAGGATAGAGGATAGGATAGGATAGAGGATATGATAAGATAGAGGATAGGATAGAATAGAGGACAGGATAGGATAGAGGATAAATTAGGATAGAGGATAGGATAGGATAGAGAATAGGATAGGATAGAGGATAGGTTAGGATTGAGGATAGGATAGGATAGAGCATACGATAGGATAGAGGATAGGATAGGAGAGAGGATAGGATGGTATAGAGTATAGGATAGGATTTCATAAATGATAGGATAGGATAGAGGATAGGATAGAATTGAGGATATGATAGAATTGGGGATAGGATAGCATAGAGGATAGGATAGAATACGGGATACGATAGGATTGAGGCTAGGATAGGATAGAGGATACGATAGGATAGAGGGTAGGATAGGATAGAGGGTAGGATAGGATAGAGGATACGATAGAGGATAGGATAGAGGATAGGATAGGATAGGATAGAGAATAGGATAGGATACATGGTATTATAGGGTAGAGGATAGGATAGGGTAGAGGATAGAATACAGGATTGGATAGGATAGAGGATAGGAAACGATAGAGGATAGGATAGGATAGAGTATAGGATTGGATTGAGGATAGGATAGGATAGAGGAAAGAATAGGATAGAGGATAGGATAGGATAGAGGATAGGATAGGATAGAGTATAGGATAGGATAGAGGATAGGATAGGATAGAGGATAGGATAGAGGATTGGATAGAGGATAGGATAGGATAGGATAGAGAATAGGATAGGATACATGGTATTATAGGGTAGAGGATAGGATAGGGTAGAGGATAGGATAGGGGATTGGATAGGATAGAGGATAGGATAGGATAGAGCATACGATAGTGGATAGGATAGGATAGAGGATAGGATAGGATAGAGTATATTATTGGATTGAGTATATTATTGGATTGAGGATAGGATAGGATAGTGGATAGGATAAGATAGAGGATAGGATAGAATAGAGGACAGGATAGGATAGAGGATAGGATACAGGATTGGATAGGACAGAGGATAGGATAGGATAGAGCATACGATAGTGGATAGGATAGGATAGAGGATAGGATAGAGGATTGGATAGGATAGAGGATAGGATACGATAGAGGATAGGATAGGATAGAGTATAGGATTGGATTGAGGATAGGATAGGATAGTGGATAGGATAAGATAGAGGGTAGGATAGAATAGAGGACAGGATAGGATAGTGGATAGGACACGATAGAAGATACGATATTATAGAGGAAAGGATAGGATAGAGGATAGGATAGAATAGACAATTAGATAGTATAGAGGATAGGATAGGATAGAGGATAGGATAGGGGATTGATAGGATAGAGATTAGGATGGGATAGAGGATATTATAGGATACAGGGTAGGATAGGATAGAGGATAGGATAGGATGGAGGATAGGATAGGATAGGATAGAGAATAGGATAGGATACATGATATTCTAGGGTAGAGGATAGGATAGGGGATTGGATAGGATAGAGGATAGGATAGGATAGAGCATACGATAGTGGATAGGATAGGATAGGATAGAGAATAGGATAGGATACATGGTATTATAGGGTAGAGGATAGGATAGGGTAGAGGATAGGATAGGGGATTGGATAGGATAGAGGATAGGATAGGATAGGATAGAGAATAGGATAGGATACATGGTATTATAGGGTAGAGGATAGGATAGGGGATTGGATAGGATAGAGGATAGGATAGGATAGGATAGAGAATAGGATAGGATACATGGTATTATAGGGTAGAGGATAGGATAGGGTAGAGGATAGGATAGGGGATTGGATAGGATAGAGGATAGGATAGGATAGAGCATACGATAGTGGATAGGATAGGATAGAGGATAGGATAGGATAGAGTATATTATTGGATTGAGGATAGGATAGGATAGTGGATAGGATAAGATAGAGGATAGGATAGAATAGAGTACAGGATAGGATAGAGGATAGGATACAGGATTGGATAGGACAGAGGATAGGATAGGATAGAGCATACGATAGTGGATAGGATAGGATAGAGGATAGGATAGGATAGAGAATATTATAATATAGAAGATAGGATAGGATAGAGTATAGGATAGAGGATTGGATAGGATAGAGGATAGGATACGATAGAGGATAGGATACGATAGAGGATAGGATAGGATAGAGTATAGGATTGGATTGAGGATGGGATAGGATAGTGGATAGGATAAGATAGAGGGTAGGATAGAATAGAGGACAGGATAGGATAGTGGATAGGACACGATAGAAGATACGATATTATAGAGGAAAGGATAGGATAGAGGATAGGATAGAATAGACAATTAGATAGGATAGAGGATAGGATAGGATAGAGGATAGGATAGGGGATTGATAGGATAGAGATTAGGATGGGATAGAGGATATTATAGGATACAGGATAGGATAGGATAGAGGATAGGATAGGATGGAGGATAGGATAGGATAGGATAGAGAATAGGATAGGATACATGATATTCTAGGGTATCGGATAGGATAGGGGATTGGATAGGATAGAGGATAGGATAGGATAGAGCATACGATAGTGGATAGGATAGGATAGGATAGAGAATAGGATAGGATAGAAGATAGGATAGGATAGAGTATAGGATAGGATAGAGGATAGGATAGGATTGAGGAGAGGATAGGATAGAGGATAGGATAGGATAGAGGATAGGATAGGATAGAGGATAGGATAGGATAGAGAATAGGATAGGATACATGGTATTATAGGGTAGAGAATAGGATAGGGGATTGGATAGGATAGAGGATAGGATAGTATAGAGCATACGATAGTGGATAGGATAGGATAGAGGATAGGATAGGATTGAGGATAGGATAGGATTCAGGAGAGGATAGGATAGAGGATAGGATAGGATAGAGGATAGGATCGGATAGAGGATAGGATAGGATAGAGAATAGGATAGGATAGAGGATAGGATAGGATAGAGGATACGATATGATAGAGGATAGGATAGGATAGAGAATTGGATAGGATAGAGGATAGGATATGATAGATGATAGGATAGGATAGAGGATACGATAGGATAGGATTGAGGGTAGGAGAGGATTGAGGATAGGATAGGAGAGAGGATAGGATAGGATAGAGGATAGGATAGGTTAGAGGATAGGATAGAGGATTGGATAGGATAGAGGATAGGATACGATAGAAGATAGGATACGATACAGGATAGGTTATGATAGAGGATAGGATAGGATATAAGATTGAATAGGATAGAGGATAGGATAGGATAGAGGATAGGATAGGATAGGATTCAGGATGGGATAGGATTGAGGATAGGATAGGAGAGAGGATAGGATAGGATAGAGGATACTATAGGATAGAGGATACGATAGGATTGAGGATAGGATAGGAATGAGGATAGGATAGGATTGAGGATAGGATAGGAATGAGGATAGGATAGGATTGAGGATAGGATAGGGGATTGGATAGGATGGAGGATAGGATACGATAGAAGATAGGATACGATAGACGATAGGATATGATAGAGGATAGGATAGGATATGAGATTGAATAGGATAGACGATAGGATAGGATAGAGGATAGGATAGGATAGAGGATAGGATACAATAGAGTATAGGATTGGATTGAGGATAGGATAGGATAGAGGATAGAATAGGATAGAGAATAGGATAGGATTGAGGAGAGGATAGGATAGAGGATAGGATAGGATAGAGGATAGGATAGGATAGAGGATAGGATAGAGAATAGGATAGAGGATAGGAAAGGATAGGATAGAGGATAGAAGAGACGATATTATAGAGGAAAGGATAGGATAGAGAATAGGATAGGATGGAGGATAGGACAGAGGATAGGATACGATAAGAGGATAGGATAGGATTGAGGATAGGATAGGATTGAGGATAGGATAGGATAGAGGATAAGGTAGGATAGAGGATAGGATAGGATAGAGTATAGGATTAGATAGAGGATAGGATAGAGGATAGGATAGGATAGAGGATAGGATAGAACAGAGTACAGGATAGGATAGAGGATAAGATAGGATTGAGGATAGGATAGGATTCAGGAGAGGAAAGGATAGAGGATAGGATAGGATAGAGGATAGGATAGGATAGAGGATAGGATAGAGGATTTGATAGTATAGAGGATAGGATACGATAGAGGATAGGATACAATAGAGTATAGGATTGGATTGAGGATAGGATAGGATAGAGGATAGAATAGGATAGAGAATAGGATAGGATTGAGGAGAGGATAGGATAGAGGATAGGATAGGATAGAGGATAGGATAGGATAGAGGATAGGATAGGATTGAGGATAGGATAGGATTCAGGAGAGGAAAGGATAGAGGATAGGATAGGATAGAGGATAGGATAGGATAGAGGATAGGATAGAGGATTTGATAGTATAGAGGATAGGATACGATAGAGGATAGGATACAATAGAGTATAGGATTGGATTGAGGATAGGATAGGATAGAGGATAGAATAGGATAGAGAATAGGATAGGATTGAGGAGAGGATAGGATAGAGGATAGGATAGGATAGAGGATAGGATAGGATAGAGGATAGGATAGAGGATAGGATAGAGGATAGGATAGGATAGGATAGAGGATAGAAGAGACGATATTACAGAGGAAAGGATAGGATAGAGAATAGGATAGGATGGAGGATAGGATAGAGGATAGGATACGATAAGAGGATAGGATAGGATAGACGATAGGATAGGATTGAGGATAGGATAGGATAGAGGATAGGATATGATAGATGATAGGATAGGATAGAGGATAGGATAGGATAGAGGATAGGATATGATAGATGATAGGATAGGATAGAGGATAGGATAGGATAGGATTCAGGATAGGATAGGATTGAGGATAGGATAGGAGAGAGGATAGGATAGGATAGAGGATAGGATGGGATAGAGGATAGGATAGGATAGAGGATAGGATACGATAGAAGAGACGATATTATAGAGGAAAGGATAGGATAGAGAATAGGATAGGATGGAGGATAGGATAGAGGATAGGATACGATAAGAGGATAGGATAGGATAGAGGATAGGATAGGATTGAGGATAGGATAGGATAGGATAGACGATATTATAGCATAGAGGATAGGATATGATAGATGATAGGATAGGATAGAGGATAGGATAGGATAGGATTGAGGATAGGATAGGATTGAGGATAGGATAGGAGAGAGGATAGGATAGGATAGAGGATACTATAGGATAGAGGATACGATAGGATTGAGGATAGGATAGGAATGAGGATAGGATAGGAATGAGGATAGGATAGGAATGAGGATAGGATAGGATTGAGGATAGGATAGGATAGAGGATAGGATAGGATAGACGATATTATAGGATAGAGGATAGGATATGATAGATGATAGGATAGGATAGAGGATAGGATAGGATAGGATTGAGGATAGGATTGAGGATAGGATAGGATTGAGGATAGGATAGGAGAGAGGATAGGATAGGATAGAGGATACTATAGGATAGAGGATACGATAGGATTGAGGATAGGATAGGAATGAGGATAGGATAGGATTGAGGATAGGATAGGGGATGCGATAGGATGGAGGATAGGATACGATAGAAGATAGGATACGATAGACGATAGGATATGATAGAGGATAGGATAGGATATGAGATTGAATAGGATAGACGATAGGATAGGATAGAGGATAGGATAGGATAGAGGATAGGATGGGATAGAGGATAGGATACAATAGAGTATAGGATTGGATTGAGGATAGGATAGGATAGAGGATAGAATAGGATAGAGAATAGGATAGGATTGAGGAGAGGATAGGATAGAGGATAGGATAGGATAGAGGATAGGATAGGATAGAGGATAGGATAGAGAATAGGATAGAGGATAGGATAGGATAGGATAGAGGATAGAAGAGACGATATTATAGAGGAAAGGATAGGATAGAGAATAGGATAGGATGGAGGATAGGACAGAGGATAGGATACGATAAAAGGATAGGATAGGATTGAGGATAGGTTAGGATTGAGGATAGGATAGGATACAGGATAAGATAGGATAGAGGATAGGATAGGATAGAGTATAGGATTAGATAGAGGATAGGATAGAGGATAGGATAGGATAGAGGATAGGATAGAACAGAGTACAGGATAGGATAGAGGATAAGATAGGATAGAGGATAGGATAGGATTGAGGATAGGATAGGATTCAGGAGAGGATAGGATAGAGAATAGGATAGGATAGAGGATAGGATATGATAGAGGATAGGATATGATAGATGATAGGATAGGATAGAGGATAGGATAGGATAGAGGATAGGATAGAGGATTTGATAGGATAGAGGATAGGATACGATAGAAGATAGGATACGATACAGGATAGGATATGATAGAGGATAGGATAGGATATGAGATTGAATAGGATAGAGGATAGGATAGGATAGAGGATAGGATGGGATAGAGGATAGGATACGATAGAAGAGACGATATTATAGAGGGAAGGATAGGATAGAGAATAGGATAGGATGGAGGATAGGATAGAGGATAGGATACGATAAGAGGATAGGATAGGATAGAGGATAGGATAGGATTGAGGATAGGATAGGATAGAGGATAGGATATGATAGATGATAGGATAGGATTGAGGATAGGATAGGAGAGAGGATAGGATAGGATAGAGGATACTATAGGATAGAGGATACGATAGGATTGTGGATAGGATAGCATAGAGGATAGGATAGGATAGCGGATAGGATAGGATAGAGGGTAGGATATGATAGAGGATAGGATAGGATTGAGGATAGGCTAGGATAGTGGATAGGATAGGATAGAGATTACGATAGAGGATAGGATAGGATAAGATAGAGAATAGGTTACGATAGAAGATAGGATACGATAGAGGATAGGATATGATAGAGGATAAGATAGGATATGAGATTGAATAGGATAGAGGATAGGATAGGATAGAGGATAGGATAGGATAGAGGATAGGATAGGATAGAGGATAGGATAGGATAGAGGATAGGATAGGATAGAGGATAGGATAGGATAGAGGATAGGATAGGATAGAGGATAGGATAGGATAGAGTATAGGATAGGATAGAGGATAGGTTAGGATTGAGGATAAGATAGGATTGAGGAGAGGATAGGATAGAGGATAGGATAGGATAGCGGATAGGATAGGATAGAGGGTAGGATATGATAGAGGATAGGATAGGATTGAGGATAGGCTAGGATAGTGGATAGGATAGGATAGAGATGACGATAGAGGATAGGATAGGATAGGATAGAGAATAGGTTACGATAGAAGATAGGATACGATAGAGGATAGGATATGATAGAGGATAAGATAGGATATGAGATTGAATAGGATAGAGGATAGGATAGGATAGAGGATAGGATAGGATAGAGGATAGGATAGGATAGAGGATAGGATAGGATAGAGGATAGGATAGGATAGAGGATAGGATAGGATAGAGGATAGGATAGGATAGAGTATAGGATAGGATAGAGGATAGGTTAGGATTGAGGATAAGATAGGATTGAGGAGAGGATAGGATAGAGGATAGGATAGGATAGCGGATAGGATAGGATAGAGGGTAGGATATGATAGAGGATAGGATAGGATTGAGGATAGGCTAGGATAGTGGATAGGATAGGATAGAGATTACGATAGAGGATAGGATAGGATAGGATAGAGAATAGGATAGGATACATGGTATTATAGGGTTGAGGATAGGATAGAGGATAAGATAGTATAGAGCATACGATAGTGGATATGATAGGATAGAGGATAGGATAGGATAGAGAATAGGATAGTATAGAAGATAGGATAGGATAGAGGATAGGATAGGATAGAGGATAGGATAGGATAGAGTATAGGATTGGTTTGAGGATAGGATAGGATAGAGGATAGGATAGGATAGAGCATACGATAGTGGATAGGATAGGATAGAGGATAGGATAGGATAGAGAATAGGATAGGATAGAAGATAGGATAGGATAGAGGATAGGATAGGATAGAGGATAGGATAGGATAGAGGATAGGATAGAGGATTGGATAGGATAGAGGATAGGATACGATAGAGGATAGGATAGGATAGTGTATAGGATTGGATAGAGGATAGGATAGAGGATTGGATAGGATAGAGGATAGGATACGATAGAGGATAGGATACAATAGAGTATAGGATTGGATTGAGGATAGGATAGGATAGAGGATAGGATAGGATAGAGGATAGGATAGGATAGAGGATAGGATAGGATAGAGGATAAGATAGGATATGAGATTGAATAGGATAGAGGATAGGATAGGATAGAGGATAGGATAGGATAGAGGATAGGATAGGATAGAGGATAGGATAGAGGATTGGATAGAGGATAGAGGATAGGATAGGATAGAGGATAGGATAGAGGATAGAGGATAGGATAGGATAGAGGATAGGATAGAGGATTGGATAGAGGATAGAGGATAGGTTACGATAGAGGATAGGATATGATAGAGGATAAGATAGGATATGAGATTGAATAGGATAGAGGATAGGATAGGATAGAGGATAGGATAGGATAGAGGATAGGATAGGATAGAGGATAGGATACGATAGAAGAGACGATATTATAGAGGAAAGGATAGGATAGAGAATAGGATAGGATGGAGGATAGGATACGATAGAGGATAGGATAGAATAGAGGACAGGATAGGATAGACGAGAGGATAGGATAGAGGATAGGATAGGATAGAGGATAGGATAGAGGATAGGATAGGATAGAGGATAGGATAGGATAGAGTATAGGATAGGATAGAGGATAGGTTAGGATTGAGGATAAGATAGGATTGAGGAGAGGATAGGATAGAGGATAGGATAGGATAGCGGATAGGATAGGATAGAGGGTAGGATATGATAGAGGATAGGATAGGATTGAGGATAGGCTAGGATAGTGGATAGGATAGGATAGAGATTACGATAGAGGATAGGATAGGATAGGATAGAGAATAGGATAGGATACATGGTATTATAGGGTTGAGGATAGGATAGAGGATAAGATAGTATAGAGCATACGATAGTGGATAGGATAGGATAGAGGATAGGATAGGATAGAGAATAGGATAGTATAGAAGATAGGATAGGATAGAAGATAGGATAGGATAGAGGATAGGATAGGATAGAGGATAGGATAGAGGATTGGATAGGATAGAGGATAGGATAGAGGATAGGATAGAGGATAGGATAGGATAGCATAGAGGAAAGGATAGGATAGGATAGAGGATATTATAGGATAGAGGATAGGATTGAATTGAGGATAGGATTGGATAGAGGATAGGATAGGATAGAGAATTGGATATTATAGTTGATAGGATAGGATAGAGGATAGGATAGGGTATTGATAGGACAGAGATTAGGATGGGATAGAGGATAGGATAGGATAGAGGATAGGATAGGATAGAGGATAGGATAGGATAGAGAATAGGATAGGATAGAGGATAGGATAGGATTGAGGATAGGCTAGGATAGTGGATAGGATAGGATAGAGATTACGATAGAGGATAGGATAGGATAGGATAGAGAATAGGATAGGATACATGGTATTATAGGTTAGAGTATAGGATAGGGGATTGGATAGGATAGAGGATAGGATAGTATAGAGCATACGATAGTGGATAGGATAGGATAGTATAGAGCATACAATAGTGGATAGGATAGGATAGTATAGATAATACGATAGTTGATACGATAGGATAGAGGATAGGATAGGATAGAGAATAGGATAGTATAGAAGATAGGATAGGATAGAGGAGAGGATAGGATAGAGGATAGGATAGAGGATTGGATAGGATAGAGAATAGGATAGTATAGAAGATAGGATAGGATAGAGGAGAGGATAGGATAGAGGATAGGATAGAGGATTGGATAGGATAGAGGATAGGATACGATAGAGGATAGGATACGATAGAGGATAGGATAGAATAGAGGACAGGATAGGATAGAGGATAGGATAGGATAGAGGATAGGATAGGATAGAGGATAGGATAGGATAGAGGATAGGATAGGATAGAGTATAGGATAGGATAGAGGATAGGATAGGATAGAGGATAGGTTAGGATTGAGGATAAGATAGGATTGAGGAGAGGATAGGATAGAGGATAGGATAGGATAGCGGATAGGATAGGATAGAGGGTAGGATATGATAGAGGATAGGATAGGATTGAGGATAGGCTAGGATAGTGGATAGGATAGGATAGAGATTACGATAGAGGATAGGATAGGATAGGATAGAGAATAGGATAGGATACATGGTATTATAGGGTTGAGGATAGGATAGAGGATAAGATAGTATAGAGCATACGATAGTGGATATGATAGGATAGAGGATAGGATAGGATAGAGAATAGGATAGTATAGAAGATAGGATAGGATAGAGGATAGGATAGGATAGAGGATAGGATAGGATAGAGTATAGGATTGGTTTGAGGATAGGATAGGATAGAGGATAGGATAGGATAGAGCATACGATAGTGGATAGGATAGGATAGAGGATAGGATAGGATAGAGAATAGGATAGGATAGAAGATAGGATAGGATAGAGGATAGGATAGGATAGAGGATAGGATAGAGGATTGGATAGGATAGAGGATAGGATACGATAGAGGATAGGATAGGATAGTGTATAGGATTGGATAGAGGATAGGATAGAGGATTGGATAGGATAGAGGATAGGATACGATAGAGGATAGGATACAATAGAGTATAGGATTGGATTGAGGATAGGATAGGATAGAGGATAGGATAGGATAGAGGATAGGATAGGATAGAGGATAGGATAGGATAGAGGATAAGATAGGATATGAGATTGAATAGGATAGAGGATAGGATAGGATAGAGGATAGGATAGGATAGAGGATAGGATAGGATAGAGGATAGGATAGAGGATTGGATAAAGGATAGAGGATAGGATAGGATAGAGGATAGGATAGAGGATAGAGGATAGGATAGGATAGAGGATAGGATAGAGGATTGGATAGAGGATAGAGGATAGGTTACGATAGAGGATAGGATATGATAGAGGATAAGATAGGATATGAGATTGAATAGGATAGAGGATAGGATAGGATAGAGGATAGGATAGGATAGAGGATAGGATAGGATAGAGGATAGGATACGATAGAAGAGACGATATTATAGAGGAAAGGATAGGATAGAGAATAGGATAGGATGGAGGATAGGATACGATAGAGGATAGGATAGAATAGAGGACAGGATAGGATAGACGAGAGGATAGGATAGAGGATAGGATAGGATAGAGGATAGGATAGAGGATAGGATAGGATAGAGGATAGGATAGGATAGAGTATAGGATAGGATAGAGGATAGGTTAGGATTGAGGATAAGATAGGATTGAGGAGAGGATAGGATAGAGGATAGGATAGGATAGCGGATAGGATAGGATAGAGGGTAGGATATGATAGAGGATAGGATAGGATTGAGGATAGGCTAGGATAGTGGATAGGATAGGATAGAGATTACGATAGAGGATAGGATAGGATAGGATAGAGAATAGGATAGGATACATGGTATTATAGGGTTGAGGATAGGATAGAGGATAAGATAGTATAGAGCATACGATAGTGGATAGGATAGGATAGAGGATAGGATAGGATAGAGAATAGGATAGTATAGAAGATAGGATAGGATAGAGGATAGGATAGGATAGAGGATAGGATAGGATAGAGTATAGGATTGGATTGAGGATAGGATAGGATAGAGGATAGGATAGGATAGAGCATACGATAGTGGATAGGATAGGATAGAGGATAGGATAGGATAGAGAATAGGATAGGATAGAAGATAGGATAGGATAGAGGATAGGATAGGATAGAGGATAGGATAGAGGATTGGATAGGATAGAGGATAGGATAGAGGATAGGATAGAGGATAGGATAGGATAGCATAGAGGAAAGGATAGGATAGGATAGAGGATATTATAGGATAGAGGATAGGATTGAATTGAGGATAGGATTGGATAGAGGATAGGATAGGATAGAGAATTGGATATTATAGTTGATAGGATAGGATAGAGGATAGGATAGGGTATTGATAGGACAGAGATTAGGATGGGATAGAGGATAGGATAGGATAGAGGATAGGATAGGATAGAGGATAGGATAGGATAGAGAATAGGATAGGATAGAGGATAGGATAGGATTGAGGATAGGCTAGGATAGTGGATAGGATAGGATAGAGATTACGATAGAGGATAGGATAGGATAGGATAGAGAATAGGATAGGATACATGGTATTATAGGTTAGAGTATAGGATAGGGGATTGGATAGGATAGAGGATAGGATAGTATAGAGCATACGATAGTGGATAGGATAGGATAGTATAGAGCATACAATAGTGGATAGGATAGGATAGTATAGATCATACGATAGTTGATACGATAGGATAGAGGATAGGATAGGATAGAGAATAGGATAGTATAGAAGATAGGATAGGATAGAGGAGAGGATAGGATAGAGGATAGGATAGAGGATTGGATAGGATAGAGGATAGGATACGATAGAGGATAGGATAGGAATGAGTATAGGATTGGATTGAGGATAGGATAGGATTGAGGATACAATGGGATAGAGGATAGGATAGGATAGAGGATAGGATAGGATTGAGGATAGGATAGGATAGATTATAGGATAGGATAGAGGATATGATAGGATGGAGGATAGGATACGATAGAGGATAGGATAGAATAGAGGACAGGATAGGATAGACGAGAGGATAGGATAGAGGATAGGATAGGATAGAGGATAGGATAGGATAGAGGATAGGATAGGATAGAGTATAGGATAGGATAGAGGATAGGTTAGGATTGAGGATAAGATAGGATTGAGGAGAGGATAGGATAGAGGATAGGATAGGATAGCGGATAGGATAGGATAGAGGGTAGGATATGATAGAGGATAGGATAGGATTGAGGATAGGCTAGGATAGTGGATAGGATAGGATAGAGATTACGATAGAGGATAGGATAGGATAGGATAGAGAATAGGATAGGATAAATGGTATTATAGGGTTGAGGATAGGATAGAGGATAAGATAGTATAGAGCATACGATAGTGGATAGGATAGGATAGAGGATAGGATAGGATAGAGAATAGGATAGTATAGAAGATAGGATAGGATAGAGGATAGGATAGGATAGAGGATAGGATAGGATAGAGTATAGGATTGGATTGAGGATAGGATAGGATAGAGGATAGGATAGGATAGAGCATACGATAGTGGATAGGATAGGATAGAGGATAGGATAGGATAGAGGATAGGATAGGATAGAGGATAGGATAGAGGATTGGATAGGATAGAGGATAGGATACAATAGAGGATAGGATAGGATAGTGTATAGGATTGGATTGAGGATAGGATAGGATAGAGGATAGGATAGGATAGAGGATAGGATAGGATAGAGGATAGGATAGGATAGAGTATAATATTAGATAGAGGATAGGATAGAGGATAGGATAGGATAGAGGATAGGATAGAACAGAGTACAGGATAGGATAGAGGATAGGATAGGATTGAGGATAGGATAGGATTCAGGAGAGGATAGGATAGAGGATAGGATAGGATAGAGGATAGGATATGATAGATGATAGGATAGGATAGAGGATAGAGGATAGGATAGAGGATAGGATAGGATAGGATTGAGGATAGGATAGGATAGAGGATAGGATAGGATAGAGGATAGGATAGGATAGAGGATTGGATAGGATAGAGGATAGGATACGATAGAAGATAGGATACGATAGAGGATAGGATATGATAGAGGATAGGATAGGATATGAGATTGAATAGGATAGAGGATAGGATAGGATAGAGGATAGGATGGGATAGAGGATAGGATACGATAGAAGAGACGATATTATAGAGGGAAGGATAGGATAGAGAATAGGATAGGATGGTGGATAGGATAGAGGATAGGATACGATAAGAGGATAGGATAGGATAGAGGATAGGATAGGATTGAGGATAGGATAGGATAGAGGATAGGATATGATAGATGATAGGATAGGATTGAGGATAGGATAGGAGAGAGGATAGGATAGGATAGAGGATACTATAGGATAGAGGATAGGATAGGAGAGAGGATAGGATAGGATAGAGGATACTATAGGATAGAGGATACGATAGGATTGTGGATAGGATAGGAATGAGGATAGGATAGGATTGAGGATAGGATAGGATAGAGGATAGGATAGGATAGAGGATAGGATAGAGGATTGGATAGAGGATAGAGGATAGGTTACGATAGAAGATAGGATACGATAGAGGATAGGATATGATAGAGGATAAGATAGGATAGAGGATAGGATAGGATAGAGGATAGGATAGGATAGAGGATAGGATAGGATAGAGGATAGGATAGGATAGAGGATAGGATAGGATTGAGGATAGGATAGGATAGAGGATAGGATAGGATAGAGGATAGGATAGGATAGAGGATAGGATAGGATAGAGGATAGGATAGGATAGAGGATAGGATAGGATAGAGGATAGGATAGGATAGAGGATAGGATAGGATAGAGGATAGGATAGGATAGAGGATAGGATACGATAGAAGAGACGATATTATAGAGCTAAGGATAGGATAGAGAATAGGATAGGATGGAGGATAGGATACGATAGAGGATAGGATAGAATAGAGGACAGGATAGGATAGACGAGAGGATAGGATAGAGGATAGGATAGGATAGAGGATAGGATAGGATAGAGGATAGGATAGGATAGAGTATAGGATAGGATAGAGGATAGGTTAGGATAGAGGATAAGATAGGATTGAGGAGAGGATAGGATAGAGGATAGGATAGGATAGCGGATAGGATAGGATAGAGGGTAGGATATGATAGAGGATAGGATAGGATTGATGATAGGCTAGGATAGTGGATAGGATAGGATAGAGATTACGATAGAGGATAGGATAGGATAGGATAGAGAATAGGATAGGATACATGGTATTATAGGGTTGAGGATAGGATAGAGGATAAGATAGTATAGAGCATACGATAGTGGATAGGATAGGATAGAGGATAGGATAGGATATAGAATAGGATAGTATAGAAGATAGGATAGGATAGAGGATAGGATAGGATAGAGGATAGGATAGGATAGAGGATAGGATAGGATAGAGTATAGGATTGGATTGAGGATAGGATAGGATAGAGGATAGGATAGGATAGAGCATACGATAGTGGATAGGATAGGATAGAGGATAGGATAGGATAGAGGATAAGATAGGATAGAGGATAGGATAGGATTGAGGATAGGATAGGATTCAGGAGAGGATAGGATAGTGGATAGGATAGGATAGAGGATAGGATAGGATAGAGGATAGGATATGATAGATGATAGGATAGGATAGAGGATAGGATAGGATAGAGGATAGGATATGATAGATGATAGGATAGGATAGAGGATAGGATAGGATAGAGGATAGGATAGAGGATACGATAGAGGATAGGATAGAGGATAGGATAGAGGATAGGATAGAGGATAGGATAGGATAGGATAGAGGATAGAAGAGACGATATTATAGAGGAAAGGATAGGATAGAGAATAGGATAGGATGGAGGATAGGATAGAGGATAGGATACGATAAGAGGATAGGATAGGATAGACGATAGGATAGGATTGAGGATAGGATAGGATAGAGGATAGGATAGGATAGGATTGAGGATAGGATAGGATAGAGGATAGGATAGGATAGAGGATAGGATAGGATAGAGGATAGGATAGAGGATTGGATAGGATAGAGGATAGGATACGATAGAAGATAGGATACGATAGAGGATAGGATATGATAGAGGATAGGATAGGATATGAGATTGAATAGGATAGAGGATAGGATAGGATAGAGGATAGGATGGGATAGAGGATAGGATACGATAGAAGAGACGATATTATAGAGGGAAGGATAGGATAGAGAATAGGATAGGATGGAGGATAGGATAGAGGATAGGATACGATAAGAGGATAGGATAGGGTAGAGGATAGGATAGGATTGAGGATAGGATAGGATAGAGGATAGGATATGATAGATGATAGGATAGGATTGAGGATAGGATAGGAGAGAGGATAGGATAGGATAGAGGATAGGATAGGATAGAGGATAGGATAGGATAGAGTATAGGATAGGATAGAGGATAGGTTAGGATTGAGGATAAGATAGGATTGAGGAGAGGATAGGATAGAGGATAGGATAGGATAGCGGATAGGATAGGATAGAGGGTAGGATATGATAGAGGATAGGATAGGATTGAGGATAGGCTAGGATAGTGGATAGGATAGGATAGAGATTACGATAGAGGATAGGATAGGATAGGATAGAGAATAGGATAGGATACATGGTATTATAGGGTTGAGGATAGGATAGAGGATAAGATAGTATAGAGCATACGATAGTGGATAGGATAGGATAGAGGATAGGATAGGATATAGAATAGGATAGTATAGAAGATAGGATAGGATAGAGGATAGGATAGGATAGAGGATAGGATAGGATAGAGGATAGGATAGGATAGAGTATAGGATTGGATTGAGGATAGGATAGGATAGAGGATAGGATAGGATAGAGCATACGATAGTGGATAGGATAGGATAGAGGATAGGATAGGATAGAGAATAGGATAGGGTAGAAGATAGGATAGGATAGAGGATAGGATAGGATAGAGGATAGGATAGAGGATTGGATAGGATAGAGGATAGGATACGATAGAGGATAGGATAGAGTATAGGATTAGATAGAGGATAGGATAGAGGATAGGATAGGATAGAGGATAGGATAGAACAGAGTACAGGATAGGATAGAGGATAAGATAGGATAGAGGATAGGATAGGATTGAGGATAGGATAGGATTCAGGAGAGGATAGGATAGTGGATAGGATAGGATAGAGGATAGGATAGGATAGAGGATAGGATATGATAGATGATAGGATAGGATAGAGGATAGGATAGGATAGAGGATAGGATATGATAGATGATAGGATAGGATAGAGGATAGGATAGGATAGAGGATAGGATAGAGGATAGGATAGAGGATAGGATAGAGGATAGGATAGAGGATAGGATAGGATAGGATAGAGGATAGAAGAGACGATATTATAGAGGAAAGGATAGGATAGAGAATAGGATAGGATGGAGGATAGGATAGAGGATAGGATACGATAAGAGGGTAGGATAGGATAGACGATAGTATAGGATTGAGGATAGGATAGGATAGAGGATAGGATAGGATAGGATTGAGGATAGGATAGGATAGAGGATAGGATAGGATAGAGGATAGGATAGGATAGAGGATAGGATAGAGGATTGGATAGGATAGAGGATAGGATAGGATTGAGGATAGGATAGGATAGAGGATAGGATATGATAGATGATAGGATAGGATTGAGGATAGGATAGGAGAGAGGATAGGATAGGATAGAGGATACTATAGGATAGAGGATACGATAGGATTGTGGATAGGATAGGAATGAGGATAGGATAGGATTGAGGATAGGATAGGATAGAGGATAGGATAGGATAGAGGATAGGATAGAGGATTGGATAGAGGATAGAGGATAGGTTACGATAGAAGATAGGATACGATAGAGGATAGGATATGATAGAGGATAAGATAGGATATGAGATTGAATAGGATAGAGGATAGGATAGGATAGAGGATAGGATAGGATAGAGGATAGGATAGGATAGAGGATAGGATAGGATAGAGGATAGGATAGGATAGAGGATAGGATAGGATAGAGGATAGGATAGGATAGAGGATAGGATAGGATAGAGGATAGGATAGGATAGAGGATAGGATAGGATAGAGGATAGGATAGGATAGAGGATAGGATAGGATAGAGGATAGGATAGGATAGAGGATAGGATAGGATAGAGGATAGGATAGGATAGAGGATAGGATACGATAGAAGAGACGATATTATAGAGGTAAGGATAGGATAGAGAATAGGATAGGATGGAGGATAGGATACGATAGAGGATAGGATAGAATAGAGGACAGGATAGGATAGACGAGAGGATAGGATGGAGGATAGGATAGGATAGAGGATAGGATAGGATAGAGGATAGGATAGGATAGAGTATAGGATAGGATAGAGGATAGGTTAGGATTGAGGATAAGATAGGATTGAGGAGAGGATAGGATAGAGGATAGTATACGATAGTGGATAGGATAGGATAGAGGATAGGATAGGATAGAGAATAGGATAGTATAGAAGATAGGATAGGATAGAGGATAGGATAGGATAGAGGATAGGATAGGATAGAGTATAGGATTGGATTGAGGATAGGATAGGATAGAGGATAGGATAGGATAGGATTGAGGATAGGATAGGATAGAGGATAGGATAGGATAGAGGATAGGATAGGATAGAGGATAGGATAGGATATGAGATTGAATAGGATAGAGGATTGGATAGAGGATAGAGGATAGGTTACGATAGAAGATAGGATACGATAGAGGATAGGATATGATAGAGGATAAGATAGGATATGAGATTGAATAGGATAGAGGATAGGATAGGATAGAGGATAGGATAGGATAGAGGATAGGATAGGATAGAGGATAGGATAGGATAGAGGATAGGATAGGATAGAGGATAGGATAGGATAGAGGATAGGATAGGATAGAGGATAGGATAGGATAGAGGATAGGATAGGATAGAGGATAGGATAGGATAGAGGATAGGATAGGATAGAGGATAGGATAGGATAGAGGATAGGATAGGATAGAGGATAGGATAGGATAGAGGATAGGATAGGATAGAGGATAGGATAGGATAGAGGATAGGATACGATAGAAGAGACGATATTATAGAGGTAAGGATAGGATAGAGAATAGGATAGGATGGAGGATAGGATACGATAGAGGATAGGATAGAATAGAGGACAGGATAGGATAGACGAGAGGATAGGATGGAGGATAGGATAGGATAGAGGATAGGATAGGATAGAGGATAGGATAGGATAGAGTATAGGATAGGATAGAGGATAGGTTAGGATTGAGGATAAGATAGGATTGAGGAGAGGATAGGATAGAGGATAGTATACGATAGTGGATAGGATAGGATAGAGGATAGGATAGGATAGAGAATAGGATAGTATAGAAGATAGGATAGGATAGAGGATAGGATAGGATAGAGGATAGGATAGGATAGAGTATAGGATTGGATTGAGGATAGGATAGGATAGAGGATAGGATAGGATAGGATTGAGGATAGGATAGGATAGAGGATAGGATAGGATAGAGGATAGGATAGGATAGAGCATACGATAGTGGATAGGATAGGATAGAGGATAGGATAGGATAGAGAATAGGATAGGGTAGAAGATAGGATAGGATAGAGGATAGGATAGGATAGAGGATAGGATAGAGGATTGGATAGGATAGAGGATAGGATACGATAGAGGATAGGATAGAGTATAGGATTAGATAGAGGATAGGATAGAGGATAGGATAGGATAGAGGATAGGATAGAACAGAGTACAGGATAGGATAGAGGATAAGATAGGATAGAGGATAGGATAGGATTGAGGATAGGATAGGATTCAGGAGAGGATAGGATAGTGGATAGGATAGGATAGAGGATAGGATAGGATAGAGGATAGGATATGATAGATGATAGGATAGGATAGAGGATAGGATAGGATAGAGGATAGGATATGATAGATGATAGGATAGGATAGAGGATAGGATAGGATAGAGGATAGGATAGAGGATAGGATAGAGGATAGGATAGAGGATAGGATAGAGGATAGGATAGGATAGGATAGAGGATAGAAGAGACGATATTATAGAGGAAAGGATAGGATAGAGAATAGGATAGGATGGAGGATAGGATAGAGGATAGGATACGATAAGAGGGTAGGATAGGATAGACGATAGTATAGGATTGAGGATAGGATAGGATAGAGGATAGGATAGGATAGGATTGAGGATAGGATAGGATAGAGGATAGGATAGGATAGAGGATAGGATAGGATAGAGGATAGGATAGAGGATTGGATAGGATAGAGGATAGGATAGGATTGAGGATAGGATAGGATAGAGGATAGGATATGATAGATGATAGGATAGGATTGAGGATAGGATAGGAGAGAGGATAGGATAGGATAGAGGATACTATAGGATAGAGGATACGATAGGATTGTGGATAGGATAGGAATGAGGATAGGATAGGATTGAGGATAGGATAGGATAGAGGATAGGATAGGATAGAGGATAGGATAGAGGATTGGATAGAGGATAGAGGATAGGTTACGATAGAAGATAGGATACGATAGAGGATAGGATATGATAGAGGATAAGATAGGATATGAGATTGAATAGGATAGAGGATAGGATAGGATAGAGGATAGGATAGGATAGAGGATAGGATAGGATAGAGGATAGGATAGGATAGAGGATAGGATAGGATAGAGGATAGGATAGGATAGAGGATAGGATAGGATAGAGGATAGGATAGGATAGAGGATAGGATAGGATAGAGGATAGGATAGGATAGAGGATAGGATAGGATAGAGGATAGGATAGGATAGAGGATAGGATAGGATAGAGGATAGGATAGGATAGAGGATAGGATAGGATAGAGGATAGGATACGATAGAAGAGACGATATTATAGAGGTAAGGATAGGATAGAGAATAGGATAGGATGGAGGATAGGATACGATAGAGGATAGGATAGAATAGAGGACAGGATAGGATAGACGAGAGGATAGGATGGAGGATAGGATAGGATAGAGGATAGGATAGGATAGAGGATAGGATAGGATAGAGTATAGGATAGGATAGAGGATAGGTTAGGATTGAGGATAAGATAGGATTGAGGAGAGGATAGGATAGAGGATAGTATACGATAGTGGATAGGATAGGATAGAGGATAGGATAGGATAGAGAATAGGATAGTATAGAAGATAGGATAGGATAGAGGATAGGATAGGATAGAGGATAGGATAGGATAGAGTATAGGATTGGATTGAGGATAGGATAGGATAGAGGATAGGATAGGATAGGATTGAGGATAGGATAGGATAGAGGATAGGATAGGATAGAGGATAGGATAGGATAGAGGATAGGATAGGATATGAGATTGAATAGGATAGAGGATTGGATAGAGGATAGAGGATAGGTTACGATAGAAGATAGGATACGATAGAGGATAGGATATGATAGAGGATAAGATAGGATATGAGATTGAATAGGATAGAGGATAGGATAGGATAGAGGATAGGATAGGATAGAGGATAGGATAGGATAGAGGATAGGATAGGATAGAGGATAGGATAGGATAGAGGATAGGATAGGATAGAGGATAGGATAGGATAGAGGATAGGATAGGATAGAGGATAGGATAGGATAGAGGATAGGATAGGATAGAGGATAGGATAGGATAGAGGATAGGATAGGATAGAGGATAGGATAGGATAGAGGATAGGATAGGATAGAGGATAGGATAGGATAGAGGATAGGATAGGATAGAGGATAGGATACGATAGAAGAGACGATATTATAGAGGTAAGGATAGGATAGAGAATAGGATAGGATGGAGGATAGGATACGATAGAGGATAGGATAGAATAGAGGACAGGATAGGATAGACGAGAGGATAGGATGGAGGATAGGATAGGATAGAGGATAGGATAGGATAGAGGATAGGATAGGATAGAGTATAGGATAGGATAGAGGATAGGTTAGGATTGAGGATAAGATAGGATTGAGGAGAGGATAGGATAGAGGATAGTATACGATAGTGGATAGGATAGGATAGAGGATAGGATAGGATAGAGAATAGGATAGTATAGAAGATAGGATAGGATAGAGGATAGGATAGGATAGAGGATAGGATAGGATAGAGTATAGGATTGGATTGAGGATAGGATAGGATAGAGGATAGGATAGGATAGGATTGAGGATAGGATAGGATAGAGGATAGGATAGGATAGAGGATAGGATAGGATAGAGGATAGGATAGAGGATTGGATAGGATAGAGGATAGGATACGATAGAAGATAGGATACGATAGAGGATAGGATATGATAGAGGATAGGATAGGATATGAGATTGAATAGGATAGAGGATAGGATAGGATAGAGGATAGGATGGGATAGAGGATAGGATACGATAGAAGAGACGATATTATAGAGGGAAGGATAGGATAGAGAATAGGATAGGATGGAGGATAGGATAGAGGATAGGATACGATAAGAGGATAGGATAGGGTAGAGGATAGGATAGGATTGAGGATAGGATAGGATAGAGGATAGGATATGATAGATGATAGGATAGGATTGAGGATAGGATAGGAGAGAGGATAGGATAGGATAGAGGATAGGATAGGATAGAGGATAGGATAGGATAGAGTATAGGATAGGATAGAGGATAGGTTAGGATTGAGGATAAGATAGGATTGAGGAGAGGATAGGATAGAGGATAGGATAGGATAGCGGATAGGATAGGATAGAGGGTAGGATATGATAGAGGATAGGATAGGATTGAGGATAGGCTAGGATAGTGGATAGGATAGGATAGAGATTACGATAGAGGATAGGATAGGATAGGATAGAGAATAGGATAGGATACATGGTATTATAGGGTTGAGGATAGGATAGAGGATAAGATAGTATAGAGCATACGATAGTGGATAGGATAGGATAGAGGATAGGATAGGATATAGAATAGGATAGTATAGAAGATAGGATAGGATAGAGGATAGGATAGGATAGAGGATAGGATAGGATAGAGCATACGATAGTGGATAGGATAGGATAGAGGATAGGATAGGATAGAGAATAGGATAGGGTAGAAGATAGGATAGGATAGAGGATAGGATAGGATAGAGGATAGGATAGAGGATTGGATAGGATAGAGGATAGGATACGATAGAGGATAGGATAGAGTATAGGATTAGATAGAGGATAGGATAGAGGATAGGATAGGATAGAGGATAGGATAGAACAGAGTACAGGATAGGATAGAGGATAAGATAGGATAGAGGATAGGATAGGATTGAGGATAGGATAGGATTCAGGAGAGGATAGGATAGTGGATAGGATAGGATAGAGGATAGGATAGGATAGAGGATAGGATATGATAGATGATAGGATAGGATAGAGGATAGGATAGGATAGAGGATAGGATATGATAGATGATAGGATAGGATAGAGGATAGGATAGGATAGAGGATAGGATAGAGGATAGGATAGAGGATAGGATAGAGGATAGGATAGAGGATAGGATAGGATAGGATAGAGGATAGAAGAGACGATATTATAGAGGAAAGGATAGGATAGAGAATAGGATAGGATGGAGGATAGGATAGAGGATAGGATACGATAAGAGGGTAGGATAGGATAGACGATAGTATAGGATTGAGGATAGGATAGGATAGAGGATAGGATAGGATAGGATTGAGGATAGGATAGGATAGAGGATAGGATAGGATAGAGGATAGGATAGGATAGAGGATAGGATAGGATAGAGGATAGGATAGGATAGAGGATAGGATAGGATAGAGGATAGGATAGGATAGAGGATAGGATACGATAGAAGAGACGATATTATAGAGGTAAGGATAGGATAGAGAATAGGATAGGATGGAGGATAGGATACGATAGAGGATAGGATAGAATAGAGGACAGGATAGGATAGACGAGAGGATAGGATAGAGGATAGGATAGGATAGAGGATAGGATAGGATAGAGGATAGGATAGGATAGAGTATAGGATAGGATAGAGGATAGGATAGGATTGAGGATAGGATAGGATAGAGGATAGGATATGATAGATGATAGGATAGGATTGAGGATAGGATAGGAGAGAGGATAGGATAGGATAGAGGATACTATAGGATAGAGGATACGATAGGATTGTGGATAGGATAGGAATGAGGATAGGATAGGATTGAGGATAGGATAGGATAGAGGATAGGATAGGATAGAGGATAGGATAGAGGATTGGATAGAGGATTGGATAGAGGATAGAGGATAGGTTACGATAGAAGATAGGATACGATAGAGGATAGGATATGATAGAGGATAAGATAGGATATGAGATTGAATAGGATAGAGGATAGGATAGGATAGAGGATAGGATAGGATAGAGGATAGGATAGGATAGAGGATAGGATAGGATAGAGGATAGGATAGGATAGAGGATAGGATAGGATAGAGGATAGGATAGGATAGAGGATAGGATAGGATAGGGGATAGGATAGGATAGAGGATAGGATACGATAGAAGAGACGATATTATAGAGGTAAGGATAGGATAGAGAATAGGATAGGATGGAGGATAGGATACGATAGAGGATAGGATAGAATAGAGGACAGGATAGGATAGACGAGAGGATAGGATAGAGGATAGGATAGGATAGAGGATAGGATAGGATAGAGGATACGATAGGATAGAGTATAGGATAGGATAGAGGATAGGTTAGGATTGAGGATAAGATAGGATTGAGGAGAGGATAGGATAGAGGATAGGATAGGATAGCGGATAGGATAGGATAGAGGGTAGGATATGATAGAGGATACGATAGGATTGAGGATAGGCTAGGATAGTGGATAGGATAGGATAGAGATTACGATAGAGGATAGGATAGGATAGGATAGAGAATAGGATAGGATACATGGTATTATAGGGTTGAGGATAGGATAGAGGATAAGATAGTATAGAGCATACGATAGTGGATAGGATAGGATAGAGGATAGGATAGGATATAGAGTAGGATAGTATAGAAGATAGGATAGGATAGAGGATAGGATAGGATAGAGGATAGGATAGGATAGAGGATAGGATAGGATAGGATAGAGGATAGGATAGGATAGAGGATAGGATACGATAGAAGAGACGATAGGATAGAGGATAGGATACGATAGAAGAGACGATATTATAGAGGAAAGGATAGGATAGAGAATAGGATAGGATGGAGGATAGGATACGATAGAGGATAGGATAGAATAGAGGACAGGATAGGATAGACGAGAGGATAGGATAGAGGATAGGATAGGATAGAGGATAGGATAGGATAGAGGATAGGATACGATAGAAGAGACGATAGGATAGAGGATAGGATACGATAGAAGAGACGATATTATAGAGGAAAGGATAGGATAGAGAATAGGATAGGATAGAGGATAGGATACGATAGAAGAGACGATATTATAGAGGGAAGGATAGGATAGAGAATAGGATAGGATGGAGGATAGGATAGAGGATAGGATACGATAAGAGGTTAGGATAGGATAGAGGATAGGATAGGATAGAGGATAGGATACGATAAGAGGATAGGATAGGATAGAGGATAGGATAGGATTGAGGATAGGATAGGATAGAGGATAGGATATGATAGATGATAGGATAGGATTGAGGATAGGATAGGAGAGAGGATAGGATATGATAGAGGATAATATAGGATAGAGGATACGATAGGATTGTGGATAGGATAGGAATGAGGATAGGATAGGATTGAGGATAGGATAGGATAGAGGATAGGATAGAGGATTGGATAGAGGATTGGATAGAGGATAGAGGATAGGTTACGATAGAAGATAGGATACGATAGAGGATAGGATATGATAGAGGATAAGATAGGATATGAGATTGAATAGGATAGAGGATAGGATAGGATAGAGGATAGGATAGGATAGAGGATAGGATAGGATAGAGGATAGGATAGGATAGAGGATAGGATAGGATAGAGAATAGGATAGGATAGAGGATAGGATAGGATAGAGGATAGGATAGGATAGAGGATAGGATAGGATAGAGGATAGGATAGGATAGAGGATAGGATAGGATAGAGGATAGGATACGATAGAAGAGACGATATTATAGAGGTAAGGATAGGATAGAGAATAGGATAGGATGGAGGATAGGATACGATAGAGCATAGGATAGAATAGAGGACAGGATAGGATAGACGAGAGGATAGGATAGAGGATAGGATAGGATAGAGGATAGGATAGGATAGAGGATAGGATAGGATAGAGTATAGGATAGGATAGAGGATAGGATAGGATTGAGGATAGGATAGGATAGAGGATAGGATATGATAGATGATAGGATAGGATTGAGGATAAGATAGGATTGAGGATAGGATAGGATAGAGGATACTATAGGATAGAGGATACGATAGGATTGTGGATAGGATAGGAATGAGGATAGGATAGGATTGAGGATAGGATAGGATAGAGGATAGGATAGGATAGAGGATAGGATAGAGGATTGGATAGAGGATTGGATAGAGGATAGAGGATAGGTTACGATAGAAGATAGGATACGATAGAGGATAGGATATGATAGAGGATAAGATAGGATATGAGATTGAATAGGATAGAGGATAGGATAGGATAGAGGATAGGATAGGATAGAGGATAGGATAGGATAGAGGATAGGATAGGATAGAGGATAGGATAGGATAGAGGATAGGATAGGATAGAGGATAGGATAGGATAGAGGATAGGATAGGATAGGGGATAGGATAGGATAGAGGATAGGATACGATAGAAGAGACGATATTATAGAGGTAAGGATAGGATAGAGAATAGGATAGGATGGAGGATAGGATACGATAGAGGATAGGATAGAATAGAGGACAGGATAGGATAGACGAGAGGATAGGATAGAGGATAGGATAGGATAGAGGATAGGATAGGATAGAGGATACGATAGGATAGAGTATAGGATAGGATAGAGGATAGGTTAGGATTGAGGATAAGATAGGATTGAGGAGAGGATAGGATAGAGGATAGGATAGGATAGCGGATAGGATAGGATAGAGGGTAGGATATGATAGAGGATACGATAGGATTGAGGATAGGCTAGGATAGTGGATAGGATAGGATAGAGATTACGATAGAGGATAGGATAGGATAGGATAGAGAATAGGATAGGATACATGGTATTATAGGGTTGAGGATAGGATAGAGGATAAGATAGTATAGAGCATACGATAGTGGATAGGATAGGATAGAGGATAGGATAGGATAGAGGATAGGATAGGATAGAGGATAGGATAGGATAGAGTATAGGATTGGATTGAGGATAGGATAGGATAGAGGATAGGATAGGATAGCGCATACGATAGTGGATAGGATAGGATAGAGGATAGGATAGGATAGAGAATAGAATAGGATAGAAGATAGGATAGGATAGAGGATAGGATAGGATAGAGGATAGGATAGAGGATTGGATAGGATAGAGGATAGGATACGATAGAGGATAGGATAGGATAGTGTATAGGATTGGATAGAGGATAGGATAGAGGATTGGATAGGATAGAGGATAGGATACGATAGAGGATAGGATACAATAGAGTATAGGATTGGATTGAGGATAGGATAGGATAGAGGATAGGATAGGATAGAGGATAGGATAGGATAGAGGATAGGATAGGATAGAGGATAGGATAGGATAGATGATAGGATTGGATTGAGGATAGGATAGGATAGAGGATAGGATAGGAATGAGGATAGGATAGGATTGAGGATAGGATAGGATAGAGGATAGGATAGGATAGAGGATAGGATAGAGGATTGGATAGAGGATAGAGGATAGGTTACGATAGAGGATAGGATACAATAGAGTATAGGATTGGATTGAGGATAGGATAGGATAGAGGATAGAATAGGATAGAGAATATAATAGGATTGAAGAGAGGATAGGATAGAGGATAGGATAGGATAGAGGATAGGATAGAGGATAGGATAGAGGATAGGATAGAGGATAGGATAGGATAGGATAGAGGAAAGGATAGGATAGAGTATAGGATTGGATTCAGGATAGGATAGGATAGTGGATAGGATAAGATAGAGGATAGGATAGAATAGAGTAAAGGATAGGATAGAGGATAAGATAGGATAGAGGATAGGATAGGATTGAGGATAGGATAGGATAGATTATAGAATAGGATAGAGGATAGGATAGGATAAAGGATAGGATAGGATAGAGTATAGGATAGGATAGAGGATAGGATAGGATAGAGGATAGGATAGAGGATAGGATAGGATAGGATAGAGAATAGGATAGGATAGAGTATAGGATTGGATTGAGGATAGGATAGGATAGTGGATAGCATAAGATAGAGGATAGGATAGAATAGAGTAAAGGATAGGATAGAGGATAAGGTAGGATAGAGGATAGGATAGGATTGAGGATAGGATAGGATTCAGGAGAGGATAGGATAGAGGATAGGATAGGATAGAGGATAAGATAGGATAGAGGATAGGATAGGATAGACAAGAGGATAGGATAGAGGATAGGATAGGATTGAGGATAGGATAGGATTGAGGATAGGATAGGATAGAGGATAAGTTAGGATAGAGGATAGGATAGGATAGAGTATAGGATTGGATTGAGGATAGGATAGGATAGAGGATATGATAGGATAGAGGATAGGATAGGATAGAGGATAGGATAGGATAGAGGATAGGATAGGATAGAGAATAGGATAGTATAGAAGATAGGATAGGCTAGAGGATAGGATAGGATAGAGGATAGGATAGGATAGAGTATAGGATTGGATTGAGGATAGGATAGGATAGAGGATAGGATAGGATAGAGGATAGGATAGAGGATTGGATAGGATAGAGGATAGGATAGGATAGAGAATAGGATAGGATAGAAGATAGGATAGGATAGAGGATAGGATAGGATAGAGGATAGGATAGAGGATTGGATAGGATAGAGGATAGGATACGATAGAGGATAGGATAGGATAGTGTATAGGATTGGATAGAGGATAGGATAGGATAGAGGATAGGATAGGATAGAGGATAGGATAGGATAGAGGATTGGATAGGATAGAGGATAGGATACGATAGAGGATAGGATACAATAGAGTATAGGATTGGATAGAGGATAGGTTAGGATTGAGGATAGGATAGGATTGAGGAGAGGAGACGATAGAGGATAGGATAGGATAGAGGATAGGATTGGATTGAGGATAGGATAGGATAGAGGATAGGATAGGATAGAGGATAAGATAGGATAGAGGATAGGATAGGATAGAGAAGAGGATAGGATAGAGGATAGGATAGGATTGAGGATAGGATAGGATTGAGGATAGGATAGGATAGAGGATAAGTTAGGATAGAGGATAGGATAGGATAGAGTATAGGATTGGATTGAGGATAGGATAGGATAGAGGATAGGATAGGATAGATGATAGGATAGGATAGAGGATAGGATAGGATAGAGAATAGGATAGTATAGAAGATAGGATAGGATAGAGGATAGGATAGGATAGAGGATAGGATAGGATAGAGTATAGGATTGGATTGAGGATAGGATAGGATAGAGGATAGGATAGGATAGAGGATAGGATAGAGGATAGGATAGAGGATTGGATAGGATAGAGGATAGGATAGGATAGAGAATAGGATAGGATAGAAGATAGGATAGGATAGGATAGAGGATAGGATAGAGGATTGGATAGGATAGAGGATAGGATACGATAGAGGATAGGATAGGATAGTGTATAGGATTGGATAGTGGATAGGATAGGATAGGGTAGAGGATGGAATACAGGATTGGATAGGATAGAGGATAGGATACGATAGAGGATAGGATAGGATAGAGTATAGGATTGGATTGAGGATAGGATAGGATAGAGGATAGAATAGGATAGAGGATAGGATAGGATAGAGGATAGGATAGGATAGAATATAGGATAGGATAGAGGATAGGATAGGATAGATAATAGGATAGAGGATAGGATAGGATAGGATAGAGAATAGGATAGGATAGAGTATAGGATTGGATTGAGGATAGGATAGGATAGTGGATAGGATAAGATAGAGGATAGGATAGAATAGAGTAAAGGATAGGATAGAGGATAAGATAGGATAGAGGATAGGATAGGATTGAGGATAGGATAGGATAGAGGATAGGATAGGATAGAGAAGAGGATAGGATAGAGGATAGGATAGGATTGAGGATAGGATAGGATTGAGGATAGGATAGGATAGAGGATAAGTTAGGATAGAGGATAGGATAGGATAGAGTATAGGATTGGATTGAGGATAGGATAGGATAGAGGATAGGATAGGATAGAGGATAGGATAGGATAGAGGATAGGATAGGATAGAGAATAGGATAGTATAGAAGATAGGATAGGATAGAGGATAGGATAGGATAGAGGATAGGATAGGATAGAGGATAGGATAGGATAGAGTATAGGATTGGATTGAGGATAGGATAGGATAGAGGATAGGATAGGATAGAGCATACGATAGTGGATAGGATAGGATAGAGGATAGGATAGGATAGAGAATAGGATAGGATAGAAGATAGGATAGGATAGAGGATAGGATAGGATAGAGGATTGGATAGGATAGAGGATAGGCTACGTTAGAGGATAGGATAGGATAGTGTATAGGATTGGATAGAGGATAGGATAGAGGATTGGATAGGATAGAGGATAGGATACGATAGAGGATAGGATACAATAGAGTATAGGATTGGATTGAGGATAGGATAGGATAGAGGATAGGATAGGATAGAGGATAGGATAGGATAGAGGATAGGATAGGATAGAGGATAGGATAGGATAGAGGATAGGATAGGATAGAATATAGGATAGGATAGAGGATAGGATAGGATAGATAATAGGATAGAGGATAGGATAGGATAGGATAGAGAATAGGATAGGATAGAGTATAGGATTGGATTGAGGATAGGATAGGATAGTGGATAGGATAAGATAGAGGATAGGATAGAATAGAGTAAAGGATAGGATAGAGGATAAGATAGGATAGAGGATAGGATAGGATTGAGGATAGGATAGGATAGAGGATAGGATAGGATAGAGAAGAGGATAGGATAGAGGATAGGATAGGATAGAGGATAGGATAGGATAGAGGATAGGATAGGATAGAGGATAGGATAGGATAGAGGATAGGATAGGATAGAGGATAGGATAGGATAGAGGATAGGATTGGATTGAGGATAGGATAGGATAGAGGATAGGATAGGATAGAGCATACGATAGTGGATAGGATAGGATAGAGGATAGGATAGGATAGAGAATAGGATAGGATAGAAGATAGGATAGGATAGAGGATAGGATAAGATAGAGGATAGGATAGAGGATTGGATAGGATAGAGGATAGAATACGATAGAGGATAGGATAGGATAGTGTATAGGATTGGATAGAGGATTGGATAGAGGATTGGATAGGATAGAGGATAGGATACGATAGAGGATAGGATACAATAGAGTATAGGATTGGATTGAGGATAGGATAGGATAGAGGATAGAATAGGATAGAGAATAGGATAGGATTGAAGAGAGGATAGGATAGAGGATAGGATAGGATAGAGGATAGGATAGGATAGAGGATAGGATAGAGGATAGGATAGAGGATAGGATAGAGGATAGGATAGAGGATACGATAGGATAGGATAGAGGAAAGGATAAGATAGGATAGAGGATATTATAGGATAGAGGATAGGATTGAATTGAGGATAGGATTGGATAGAGGATAGGATAGGATAGAGAATTGGATAGGGTATTGATAGGATAGAGATTAGGATGGGATAGAGGATAGGATAGGATAGAGGATAGGATAGGATAGAGTATAGGATAGGATAGAGGATAGGATAGGATAGAGGATGGGATAGAGGATAGGATAGGATAGGATAGAGAATAGGATAGGATAGAGTATAGGATTGGATTGAGGATTGGATAGGATAGTGGATAGGATAAGATAGAGGATAGGATAGAATAGAGTAAAGGATAGGATAGAGGATAAGGTAGGGTAGAGGATAGGATAGGATAGAGGATAGGATAGGATAGAGGATAGGATAGGATAGAGAAGAGGATAGGACAGAGGATAGGATAGGATTGAGGATAGGATAGGATTGAGGATAGGATAGGATAGAGGATAAGTTAGGATAGAGGATAGGATAGGATAGAGTATAGGATTGGATTGAGGATAGGATAGGATAGAGGATAGGATAGGATAGAGGATAGGATAGGATAGAAGATAGGATAGGATAGAGGATAGGATAGGATAGAGGATAGGATAGGATAGAGTATAGGATTGGATTGAGGATAGGATAGGATAGAGGATAGGATAGGATAGAGGATAGGATAGAGGATTGGATAGGATAGAGGATAGGATAGGATAGAGAATAGGATAGGATAGAAGATAGGATAGGATAGAGGATAGGATAGGATAGAGGATAGGATAGAGGATTGGATAGGATAGAGGATAGGATACGATAGAGGATAGGATAGGATAGTGTATAGGATTGGATAGAGGATAGGATACGTTAGAGGATAGGATAGAATAGAGTAAAGGATAGGATAGAGGATAAGGTAGGATAGAGGATAGGATAGGATTGAGGATAGGATAGGATTCAGGAGAGGATAGGATAGAGGATAGGATAGGATAGAGGATAAGATAGGATAGAGGATAGGATAGGATAGAGAAGAGGATAGGATAGAGGATAGGATAGGATTGAGGATAGGATAGGATTGAGGATAGGATAGGATAGAGGATAAGTTAGGATAGAGGATAGGATAGGATAGAGTATAGGATTGGATTGAGGATAGGATAGGATAGAGGATAGGATAGGATAGAGGATAGGATAGGATAGAGGATAGGATAGGATAGAGGATAGGATAGGATAGAGGATAGGATAGGATAGAGGATAGGATAGGATAGAGAATAGGATAGTATAGAAGATAGGATAGGATAGAGGATAGGATAGGATAGAGGATAGGATAGGATAGAGTATAGGATTGGATTGAGGATAGGATAGGATAGAGGATAGGATAGGATAGAGGATAGGATAGAGGATTGGATAGGATAGAGAATAGGATAGGTTAGATTATAGGATAGGATAGAGGATATGATAGGATAGAGGATAGGATAGGATAGGATAGGATAGAGAATAGGATAGGATACATGGTATTATAGGGTAGAGGATAGGATAGGGTAGAGGATGGAATACAGGATTGGATAGGATAGAGGATAGGATACGATAGAGGATAGGATAGGATAGAGTATAGGATTGGATTGAGGATAGGATAGGATAGAGGATAGAATAGGATAGAGGATAGGATAGGATAGAGGATAGGATAGGATAGAGTATAGGATAGGATAGAGGATAGGATAGGATAGAGGATAGGATAGAGGATAGGATAGGATAGGATAGAGAATAGGATAGGATAGAGTATAGGATTGGATTGAGGATAGGATAGGATAGTGGATAGGATAAGATAGAGGATAGGATAGAATAGAGTAAAGGATAGGATAGAGGATAAGATAGGATAGAGGATAGGATAGGATTGAGGATAGGATAGGATAGAGGATAGGATAGGATAGAGAAGAGGATAGGATAGAGGATAGGATAGGATTGAGGATAGGATAGGATTGAGGATAGGATAGGATAGAGGATAAGTTAGGATAGAGGATAGGATAGGATAGAGTATAGGATTGGATTGAGGATAGGATAGGATAGAGGATAGGATAGGATAGAGGATAGGATAGGATAGAGGATAGGATAGGATAGAGAATAGGATAGTATAGAAGATAGGATAGGATAGAGGATAGGATAGGATAGAGGATAGGATAGGATAGAGGATAGGATAGGATAGAGTATAGGATTGGATTGAGGATAGGATAGGATAGAGGATAGGATAGGACAGAGCATACGATAGTGGATAGGATAGGATAGAGGATAAGATAGGATAGAGAATAGGATAGGATAGAAGATAGGATAGGATAGAGGATAGGATAGGATAGAGGATTGGATAGGATAGAGGATAGGATACGTTAGAGGATAGGATAGGATAGTGTATAGGATTGGATAGAGGATAGGATAGGATAGAGGATAGGATAGGATAGAGTATAGGATTGGATTGAGGATAGGATAGGATAGAGGATAGGATAGGATAGAGCATACGATAGTGGATAGGATAGGATAGAGGATAGGATAGGATAGAGGATTGGATAGGATAGAGGATAGGATACGTTAGAGGATAGGATAGGATAGTGTATAGGATTGGATAGAGGATAGGATAGAGGATTGGATAGGATAGAGGATAGGATACGATAGAGGATAGGATACAATAGAGTATAGGATTGGATTGAGGATAGGATAGGATAGAGGATAGGATAGGATAGAGGATAGGATAGGATAGAGGATAGGATAGGATAGAGTATAGGATAGGATAGAGGATAGGATAGGATAGAGGATAGGATAGGAAAGAGGATAGGATTGGATTGAGGATAGGATAGGATGGAGGATAGGATAGGATAGGATAGAGGATAGGATAGGATAGAGGATAGGATAGAGGATTGGATAGAGGATAGGATAGGATAGAGGATAGGATAGGATAGAGGATAGGATAGAGGATTGGATAGGATAGAGGATAGGATACGATAGAAGATAGGATACGATAGAGGATAGGATATGATAGAGGATAGGATAGGATATGAGATTGAATAGGATAGAGGATAGGATAGGATGGAGGATAGGATAGGATAGAGGATAGGATACGATAGAAGAGACGATATTATAGAGGAAAGGATAGGATAGAGAATAGGATAGGATGGAGGATAGGACAGAGGATAGGATACGATAAGAGGATAGGATAGGATAGAGGATAGGATAGGATAGAGGATAGGATAGAGGATAGGATAGGATAGGATAGAGAATAGGATAGGATAGAGTATAGGATTGGATTCAGGATAGGATAGGATAGTGGATAGGATAAGATAGAGGATAGGATAGAATAGAGTAAAGGATAGGATAGAGGATAAGATAGGATAGAGGATAGGATAGGATTGAGGATAGGATAGGATAGATTATAGAATAGGATAGAGGATAGGATAGGATAAAGGATAGGATAGGATAGAGTATAGGATAGGATAGAGGATAGGATAGGATAGAGGATAGGATAGAGGATAGGATAGGATAGGATAGAGAATAGGATAGGATAGAGTATAGGATTGGATTGAGGATAGGATAGGATAGTGGATAGCATAAGATAGAGGATAGGATAGAATAGAGTAAAGGATAGGATAGAGGATAAGGTAGGATAGAGGATAGGATAGGATTGAGGATAGGATAGGATTCAGGAGAGGATAGGATAGAGGATAGGATAGGATAGAGGATAAGATAGGATAGAGGATAGGATAGGATAGACAAGAGGATAGGATAGAGGATAGGATAGGATTGAGGATAGGATATGATTGAGGATAGGATAGGATAGAGGATAAGTTAGGATAGAGGATAGGATAGGATAGAGTATAGGATTGGATTGAGGATAGGATAGGATAGAGGATATGATAGGATAGAGGATAGGATAGGATAGAGGATAGGATAGGATAGAGGATAGGATAGGATAGAGAATAGGATAGTATAGAAGATAGGATAGGATAGAGGATAGGATAGGATAGAGGATAGGATAGGATAGAGTATAGGATTGGATTGAGGATAGGATAGGATAGAGGATAGGATAGGATAGAGGATAGGATAGAGGATTGGATAGGATAGAGGATAGGATAGGATAGAGAATAGGATAGGATAGAAGATAGGATAGGATAGAGGATAGGATAGGATAGAGGATAGGATAGAGGATTGGATAGGATAGAGGATAGGATACGATAGAGGATAGGATAGGATAGTGTATAGGATTGGATAGAGGATAGGATAGGATAGAGGATAGGATAGGATAGAGGATAGGATAGGATAGAGGATTGGATAGGATAGAGGATAGGATACGATAGAGGATAGGATACAATAGAGTATAGGATTGGATAGAGGATAGGTTAGGATTGAGGATAGGATAGGATTGAGGAGAGGAGACGATAGAGGATAGGATAGGATAGAGGATAGGATTGGATTGAGGATAGGATAGGATAGAGGATAGGATAGGATAGAGGATAAGATAGGATAGAGGATAGGATAGGATAGAGAAGAGGATAGGATAGAGGATAGGATAGGATTGAGGATAGGATAGGATTGAGGATAGGATAGGATAGAGGATAAGTTAGGATAGAGGATAGGATAGGATAGAGTATAGGATTGGATTGAGGATAGGATAGGATAGAGGATAGGATAGGATAGATGATAGGATAGGATAGAGGATAGGATAGGATAGAGAATAGGATAGTATAGAAGATAGGATAGGATAGAGGATAGGATAGGATAGAGGATAGGATAGGATAGAGTATAGGATTGGATTGAGGATAGGATAGGATAGAGGATAGGATAGGATAGAGGATAGGATAGAGGATAGGATAGAGGATTGGATAGGATAGAGGATAGGATAGGATAGAGAATAGGATAGGATAGAAGATAGGATAGGATAGGATAGAGGATAGGATAGAGGATTGGATAGGATAGAGGATAGGATACGATAGAGGATAGGATAGGATAGTGTATAGGATTGGATAGAGGATAGGATAGGATAGGGTAGAGGATGGAATACAGGATTGGATAGGATAGAGGATAGGATACGATAGAGGATAGGATAGGATAGAGGATTGGATAGGATAGAGGATAGGCTACGTTAGAGGATAGGATAGGATAGTGTATAGGATTGGATAGAGGATAGGATAGAGGATTGGATAGGATAGAGGATAGGATACGATAGAGGATAGGATACAATAGAGTATAGGATTGGCTTGAGGATAGGATAGGATAGAGGATAGGATAGGATAGAGGATAGGATAGGATAGAGGATAGGATAGGATAGAGGATAGGATAGGATAGAGGATAGGATAGGATAGAGGATAGGATAGGATAGAATATAGGATAGGATAGAGGATAGGATAGGATAGATAATAGGATAGAGGATAGGATAGGATAGGATAGAGAATAGGATAGGATAGAGTATAGGATTGGATTGAGGATAGGATAGGATAGTGGATAGGATAAGATAGAGGATAGGATAGAATAGAGTAAAGGATAGGATAGAGGATAAGATAGGATAGAGGATAGGATAGGATTGAGGATAGGATAGGATAGAGGATAGGATAGGATAGAGAAGAGGATAGGATAGAGGATAGGATAGGATTGAGGATAGGATAGGATTGAGGATAGGATAGGATTGAGGATAGGATAGGATAGAGGATAAGTTAGGATAGAGGATAGGATAGGATAGAGTATAGGATTGGATTGAGGATAGGATAGGATAGAGGATAGGATAGGATAGAGGATAGGATAGGATAGAGGATAGGATAGGATAGAGAATAGGATAGTATAGAAGATAGGATAGGATAGAGGATAGGATAGGATAGAGGATAGGATAGGATAGAGGATAGGATAGGATAGAGTATAGGATTGGATTGAGGATAGGATAGGATAGAGGATAGGATAGGATAGAGCATACGATAGTGGATAGGATAGGATAGAGGATAGGATAGGATAGAGAATAGGATAGGATAGAAGATAGGATAGGATAGAGGATAGGATAGGATAGAGGATTGGATAGGATAGAGGATAGGCTACGTTAGAGGATAGGATAGGATAGTGTATAGGATTGGATAGAGGATAGGATAGAGGATTGGATAGGATAGAGGATAGGATACGATAGAGGATAGGATACAATAGAGTATAGGATTGGCTTGAGGATAGGATAGGATAGAGGATAGGATAGGATAGAGGATAGGATAGGATAGAGGATAGGATAGGATAGAGGATAGGATAGGATAGAGGATAGGATAGGATAGAGGATAGGATAGGATAGAGGATAGGATAGGATAGAGGATAGGATAGGATAGAGAAGAGGATAGGATAGAGGATAGGATAGGATTGAGGATAGGATAGGATTGAGGATAGGATAGGATAGAGGATAAGTTAGGATAGAGGATAGGATAGGATAGAGTATAGGATTGGATTGAGGATAGGATAGGATAGAGGATAGGATAGGATAGAGGATAGGATAGGATAGAGGATAGGATAGGATAGAGAATAGGATAGTATAGAAGATAGGATAGGATAGAGGATAGGATAGGATAGAGGATAGGATAGGATAGAGGATAGGATAGGATAGAGTATAGGATTGGATTGAGGATAGGATAGGATAGAGGATAGGATAGGATAGAGCATACGATAGTGGATAGGATAGGATAGAGGATAGGATAGGATAGAGAATAGGATAGGATAGAGTATAGGATTGGATTGAGGATAGGATAGGATAGAGGATAGGATAGGATAGAGGATAGGATAGAGGATTGGATAGGATAGAGGATAGGATAGGATAGAGAATAGGATAGGATAGAAGATAGGATAGGATAGAGGATAGGATAGGATAGAGGATAGGATAGAGGATTGGATAGGATAGAGGATAGGATACGATAGAGGATAGGATAGGATAGTGTATAGGATTGGATAGAGGATAGGATAGGATAGAGGATAGGATAGGATAGAGGATAGGATAGGATAGAGGATTGGATAGGATAGAGGATAGGATACGATAGAGGATAGGATACAATAGAGTATAGGATTGGATAGTGAATAGGTTAGGATTGAGGATAGGATAGGATTGAGGAGAGGAGACGATAGAGGATAGGATAGGATAGAGGATAGGATTGGATTGAGGATAGGATAGGATAGAGGATAGGATAGGATAGAGCATACGATAGTTAATAGGATAGGATAGAGATTACGATAGAGGATAGGATAGGATAGGATAGAGAATAGGATAGGATACATGGTATTATAGGTCAGAGGATAGGATAGGGGATTGGATAGGATAGAGGATAGGATACTATAGAGGATAGGATAGGAATGAGTATAGGATTGGATTGAGGATAGGATAGGATTGAGGATACAATGGGATAGAGGATAGGATATCATAGAGGATAGGATAGGATAGAGGATAGGATAGGATTGAGGATAGGATAGGATAGATTATAGGATAGGATAGAGGATATGATAGGATAGAGGATAGGATAGGATAGGATAGCGAATAGGATAGGATAGCGAATAGGATAGGATACATGGTATTATAGGGTAGAGGATAGGATAGGGTAGAGGATGGAATACAGGATTGGATAGGATAGAGGATAGGATAGGATAGGGTATACGATACAGGATAGGATAGGATAGAGTATAGGATTGGACTGAGGATGAGATAGGATAGACGATAGAATAGGATAGAGGATAGGATAGCATAGTGGATAGGATAGGATTGAGGATAAGATAGGATAGAGGATACTATAGCATAGAATATAGGATACAATTGAGGATAGGATAGGAATGAGGATAGGATAGGATTGAGGATAGGATAGAGGATTGGATAGGATAGAAGATTGGATGGGATAGAGGATAGGATAGGATAGAGGATAGTATAGGATAGAGGATACTATAGGATAGAGGATAGGATAGGATTGAGGATAGGGTAGGATAGAGGATAGGATAGGATAGAGGATAGGATAGGATAGAGGATAGGATAGGATTGAGGATAGGATAGGATTGAGGATAGGTTAGGATAGAGGATAAGATAGGGGATTGGATTGGATAGAGGATAGGATATCATAGAGGATAGGATGGGATAGAGGATAGGATAGGATAGAGGATAGGATAGGATAGAGGATAGGATAGGATAGAGTCTAGGATTGGATTGAAGATAGGATAGGATAGAGGATAGAATAGGATAGAGGATAGGATAGCAGAGTGGATAGGATAGGATTGAGGATAGGATATATGATACGATAGGATAGAGCATACGATAGGGGATAGGATAGGATAGAGTATAGGACTGGATTGAGAATAGGATAGGATAGAGGATAGAATAGGAAATAGGATAGGATAGCATAGAGGATAGGATAGGATAGAGGATAGGATAGGATAGAGGATAGGATAGGATAGAGGAGAGTATAGGATAGAGGATAGGATAGGATTGAGGATAGGATAGGATTGCGGATAGGATAGGATAGAGGAAAGGATAGGATAGAGGATACTATAGGATAGATTATAGGATAGGGTTGAGGATAGGATAGGAAGGAGGATAGGATAGGATTGAGGATAAGATTGGATAGAGGATAGGATAGGATAGAGGATAGGATAGGATTGAGGATACTATAGGATAGATTATAGGATAGGAGTGAGGATAGGATAGGAATGAGGATATGATAGGATTGAGGATAGGATTGGATAGAGGATCGGATAGGATAGGATAGAGGATAGGATAGGATTGAGGATACTATAGGATAGATTATAGGATAGGATTGTGGATAGGATAGGAATGAGGATAGGATAGGATTGCGGATAGGATAGGATAGAGGATAGGATTGGATAGAGGATAGGATAGGATTGAGGATACTATAGGATAGATTATTGGATAGGATTGAGGATAGGATAGGAATGAGGATAGGATAGGATAGAGGATAGGATAGGATAGAGTATAGGATTGGATTGAGGATAGGATAGGATAGAGGATAGAATAGGATAGAGGATAGGATAGGATAAAGGATAGAATAGGAAAGAGGATAGGATAGCATAGAGGATAGGATAGGATAGAGGATAGGACAGGATTGAGGATAGGATAGAGGATTGGATAGGGGATTGGATAGGATAGGGGATTGGATAGGATAGAGGATAGGATAAGATAGGGCATACGATAGAGGATAGGATAGGATGGAGGATAGGATTGGAATGAGGATAGATAGGATAGAGGATAGAATAGGATAGAGGATAGGATAGCATAGAGGATAGAATAGGATAGAGGATAGGATAGGATTGAGGATAGGATAGAGGATAGGATAGCATAGAGGATAGGATAGGATAGAGGATAGGATAGGATTGAGTATAGGATAGGATAGAGGATAGGATAGGATTGAGTATAGGATAGAGGATTGGATAGGATAGAGGATTGGACAGGATAGAAGATAGAATAGGAAATAGGATAGGATAGCATAGAGGATAGGATATAATAGAGGATAGGACAAGATTGAGGATAGGATAGAGGATTGGATAGGATAGAGGATTGGACAGGATAGAAGATAGGATACGATAGAGGCTAGGATATGATAGAGGATAGGATAGGATAGAGGATAAGATAGCATAGTGGATAGGATAAGATAGAGGATAGGATAGAATAGAGGACAGGATAGGATAGAGGATAAGATAGGATAGAGGATAGGATAGGATAGAGGATAGGATAGGAAAGAGGGTAGGATATGATAGAGGATAGAATAGGATGGAGGATAGGATAGAGGATAGGATACGATAAGAGGATAGAATAGGATAGAGGATAGGATAGGATTGAGGATAGGATAGGATAGAGGATAGGATAGGATAGTCGAGAAGATAGGATAGAGGATAGGATAGGATAGAGGATAGGATATGATAGAGGATAGGATAGGAAAGAGGATAGGATATGATAGAGGATAGAATAGGATGGAGGATAGGATAGAGGATAGGATACGATAAGAGGATAGAATAGGAGAGAGGATAGGATAGGATTGAGGATAGGATAGGATAGAGGATAGGATAGGGTTGAGGATAGGATAGGAATGCGGATAGGATAGGATTGAGGATAGGATTGGATAGAGGATAGGATAGGATTGAGGATAGGATAGGATTGAGGATAGGATAGGATAGAGGATAGGATAGGATAGAGGATACTATAGGATAGAGGATAGGATAGGATTGAGGATAGGATAGGATAGAGGATAGGATAGAGGAAAGGATAGGATAGAGGATAGGATAGGATTGAGGATAGGATAGGATTGAGGATAGGATAGGATAGAGGATAGGATAGGATAGAGGATAAGATAGGGGATTGGATTGGATAGAGTATAGGATAGGATAGAGGATAGGATAGGATAGAGTATAGGATTGGATTGAGGATAGGATAGGATAGAGGATAGAATAGGATAGAGGATAGGATAGCATAGTGGATAGGATAGGATTGAGGATAAGATAGAGGATAGGATAGGATGGGGCATACGATAGAGGATAGGATAGGATAGAGTATAGGACAGGATTGAGAATAGGATAGGATAGCATATAGAATAGGAAATAGGATAGGATAGCATAGAGGATAGGATATAATAGAGGATAGGACAAGATTGAGGATAGGATAGAGGATTGGATAGTATTGAGGATACTATAGGATAGAATATAGGATACAATTGAGGATATGATAGGAATGAGGATAGGATAGGATTGAGGATAGGATAGAGAATTGGATAGGATAGAAGATTGGATGGGATAGAGGATAGGATAGAGGATTGGATAGGATAGAGAGTAGGATACGATAGAGGATAGGATATGATAGAGGATAGGATAGGATAGAGGATAGGATAGCATAGAGGATAGGATACGATAGAGGCTAGGATAGGATAGAGTATAGGATTGGATTGAGTATAGGATAGAGGATTGGATAGGATAGAGGATTGAACAGGATAGAAGATAGGATACGATAGAGGATAGGATATGATAGAGGATAGGATAGGATAGAGGATAGGATATGATAGAGGATAGGATAGGATACATGGTATTATAGGGTAGAGGATAGTATAGGATAGGGGATTCGATAGGATAGAGGATAGGATAGGATAGAGTATAGGATTGGATTGAGGATAGGATATAATAGAGGATAGGATAGGATAGAGTATAGGATTGGATTGAGGATAGGATAGGATAGAGGATAGAATAGGATAGAGGATAGGATAGCATAGTGGATAGGATAGGATTGAGGATAGGATAGAGGATTGGATATGATAGAAGATCGAATACGATAGAGGATAGGATATGATAGAGGATAGGATAGGATGGAGTATAGGATTGGATTGAGGATAGATAGGATAGAGGATAGAATAGGATAGAGGATAGGATAGCATAGAGGATAGGATAGGATAGAGGATAGGATAGGATTGAGGATAGGATAGAGGATAGGATAGCATAGAGGATAGGATAGGATAGAGGATAGGATAGGATTGAGTATAGGATAGAGGATTGGATAGGATAGAGGATTGGACAGGATAGAAGATAGGATACGATAGAGGCTAGGATATGATAGAGGATAGGATAGGATAGAGGATAAGATAGCATAGTGGATAGGATAAGATAGAGGATAGGATAGAATAGAGGACAGGATAGGATAGAGGATAAGATAGGATAGAGGATAGGATAGGATAGAGGACAGGATAGGATAGAGGATAAGATAGGATAGAGGATAGGATAGGATAGAGGATAGGATAGGAAAGAGGGTAGGATATGATAGAGGATAGAATAGGATGGAGGATAGGATAGAGGATAGGATACGATAAGAGGATAGTATAGGATAGAGGATAGGATAGGATTGAGGATAGGATAGGATAGAGGATAGGATAGGATAGTCGAGAAGATAGGATAGAGGATAGGATAGGATTGAGGATAGGATATGATAGAGGATAGGATAGGAAAGAGGATAGGATATGATAGAGGATAGAATAGGATGGAGGATAGGATAGAGGATAGGATACGATAAGAGGATAGAATAGGAGAGAGGATAGGATAGGATTGAGGATAGGATAGGATAGAGGATAGGATAGGGTTGAGGATAGGATAGGAATGCGGATAGGATAGGATTGAGGATAGGATTGGATAGAGGATAGGATAGGATTGAGGATAGGATAGGATTGAGGATAGGATAGGATTGAGGATAGGATAGGATAGAGGATAGGATAGGATAGAGGATACTATAGGATAGAGGATAGGATAGGATTGAGGATAGGATAGGATAGAGGATAGGATAGGATAGAGGAAAGGATAGGATAGAGGATAGGATAGGATTGAGGATAGGATAGGATTGAGGATAGGATAGGATTGAGGATAGGATAGGATAGAGGATAGGATAGGATAGAGGATAAGATAGGGGATTGGATTGGATAGAGTATAGGATAGGATAGAGGATAGGATAGGATAGAGTATAGGATTGGATTGAGGATAGGATAGGATAGAGGATAGAATAGGATAGTGGATAGGATAGCATAGTGGATAGGATAGGATTGAGGATAAGATAGAGGATACGATAGGATAGAGCATACGATAGAGGATAGGATAGGATACAGCATACGATAGAGGATAGGATAGGATAGAGTATAGGACAGGATTGAGAATAGGATAGGATAGCAGATAGAATAGGAAATAGGATACGATAGCATAGAGGATAGGATATAATAGAGGATAGGAAAAGATTGAGGATAGGATAGAGGATTGGATAGGATTGAGGATACTATAGAATAGAATATAGGATACAATTGAGGATATGATAGGAATGAGGATAGGATAGGATTGAGGATAGGAAAGAGGATTGGATAGGATAGAAGATTGGATGGGATAGAGGATAGGATAGAGGATTGGATAGGATAGAGAGTAGGATACGATAGAGGATAGGATATGATAGAGGATAGGATAGGATGGAGGATAGGATAGAGGATAGGATACGATAAGAGGATAGAATAGGATAGAGGATAGGATAGGATTGAGGATAGGATAGGATAGAGGATAGGATAGGATAGTCGAGAAGATAGGATAGAGGATAGGATAGGATTGAGGATAGAATATGATAGAGGATAGGATAGGAAAGAGGATAGGATATGATAGAGGATAGAATAGGATGGAGGATAGGATAGAGGATAGGATACGATAAGAGGATAGAATAGGAGAGAGGATAGGATAGGATTGAGGATAGGATAGGATAGAGGATAGGATAGGGTTGAGGATAGGATAGGAATGCGGATAGGATAGGATTGCGGATAGGATTGGATAGAGGATAGGATAGGATAGGATTGAGGATAGGATAGGATTGAGGATAGGATAGGATAGAGGATAGGATAGGATAGAGGATACTATAGGATAGAGGATAGGATAGGATTGAGGATAGGATAGGATAGAGGATAGGATAGGATAGAGGAAAGGATAGGATAGAGGATAGGATAGGATTGAGGATAGGATAGGATTGAGGATAGGATAGGATAGAGGATAGGATAGGATAGAGGATAAGATAGGGGATTGGATTGGATAGAGTATAGGATAGGATAGAGGATAGGATAGGATAGAGTATAGGACAGGATTGAGAATAGGATAGGATAGCATATAGAATAGGAAATAGGATAGGATAGCATAGAGGATAGGATATAATAGAGGATAGGACAAGATTGAGGATAGGATAGAGGATTGGATAGTATTGAGGATACTATAGGATAGAATATAGGATACAATTGAGGATATGATAGGAATGAGGATAGGATAGGATTGAGGATAGGATAGAGAATTGGATAGGATAGAAGATTGGATGGGATAGAGGATAGGATAGAGGATTGGATAGGATAGAGAGTAGGATACGATAGAGGATAGGATATGATAGAGGATAGGATAGGATAGAGGATAGGATAGCATAGAGGATAGGATACGATAGAGGCTAGGATAGGATAGAGGATAGGATAGGATAGAGGATAAGATAGCATAGTGGATAGGATAAGATAGAGGATAGGATAGAATAGAGGACAGGATAGGATAGAGGATAAGATAGGATAGAGGATAGGATAGGATAGAGGACAGGATAGGATAGAGGATAAGATAGGATAGAGGATAGGATAGGATAGAGGATAGGATAGGAAAGAGGGTAGGATATGATAGAGGATAGAATAGGATGGAGGATAGGATAGAGGATAGGATACGATAAGAGGATAGTATAGGATAGAGGATAGGATAGGATTGAGGATAGGATAGGATAGAGGATAGGATAGGATAGTCGAGAAGATAGGATAGAGGATAGGATAGGATTGAGGATAGGATATGATAGAGGATAGGATAGGAAAGAGGATAGGATATGATAGAGGATAGAATAGGATGGAGGATAGGATAGAGGATAGGATACGATAAGAGGATAGAATAGGAGAGAGGATAGGATAGGATTGAGGATAGGATAGGATAGAGGATAGGATAGGGTTGAGGATAGGATAGGAATGCGGATAGGATAGGATTGAGGATAGGATTGGATAGAGGATAGGATAGGATTGAGGATAGGATAGGATTGGGGATAGGATAGGATTGAGGATAGGATAGGATAGAGGATAGGATAGGATAGAGGATACTATAGGATAGAGGATAGGATAGGATTGAGGATAGGATAGGATAGAGGATAGGATAGGATAGAGGAAAGGATAGGATAGAGGATAGGATAGGATTGAGGATAGGATAGGATTGAGGATAGGATAGGATAGAGGATAGGATAGGATAGAGGATAAGATAGGGGATTGGATTGGATAGAGTATAGGATAGGATAGAGGATAGGATAGGATAGAGTATAGGATTGGATTGAGGATAGGATAGGATAGAGGATAGAATAGGATAGTGGATAGGATAGCATAGTGGATAGGATAGGATTGAGGATAAGATAGAGGATACGATAGGATAGAGCATACGATAGAGGATAGGATAGGATAGAGCATACGATAGAGGATAGGATAGGATAGAGTATAGGACAGGATTGAGAATAGGATAGGATAGCAGATAGAATAGGAAATAGGATACGATAGCATAGAGGATAGGATATAATAGAGGATAGGAAAAGATTGAGGATAGGATAGAGGATTGGATAGGATTGAGGATACTATAGGATAGAATATAGGATACAATTGAGGATATGATAGGAATGAGGATAGGATAGGATTGAGGATAGGAAAGAGGATTGGATAGGATAGAAGATTGGATGGGATAGAGGATAGGATAGAGGATTGGATAGGATAGAGAGTAGGATACGATAGAGGATAGGATATGATAGAGGATAGGATAGGATGGAGGATAGGATAGAGGATAGGATACGATAAGAGGATAGAATAGGATAGAGGATAGGATAGGATTGAGGATAGGATAGGATAGAGGATAGGATAGGATAGTCGAGAAGATAGGATAGAGGATAGGATAGGATTGAGGATAGAATATGATAGAGGATAGGATAGGAAAGAGGATAGGATATGATAGAGGATAGAATAGGATGGAGGATAGGATAGAGGATAGGATACGATAAGAGGATAGAATAGGAGAGAGGATAGGATAGGATTGAGGATAGGATAGGATAGAGGATAGGATAGGGTTGAGGATAGGATAGGAATGCGGATAGGATAGGATTGAGGATAGGATTGGATAGAGGATAGGATAGGATAGGATTGAGGATAGGATAGGATTGAGGATAGGATAGGATAGAGGATAGGATAGGATAGAGGATACTATAGGATAGAGGATAGGATAGGATTGAGGATAGGATAGGATAGAGGATAGGATAGGATAGAGGAAAGGATAGGATAGAGGATAGGATAGGATTGAGGATAGGATAGGATTGAGGATAGGATAGGATAGAGGATAGGATAGGATAGAGGATAAGATAGGGGATTGGATTGGATAGAGTATAGGATAGGATAGAGGATAGGATAGGATAGAGTATAGGACAGGATTGAGAATAGGATAGGATAGCATATAGAATAGGAAATAGGATAGGATAGCATAGAGGATAGGATATAATAGAGGATAGGACAAGATTGAGGATAGGATAGAGGATTGGATAGTATTGAGGATACTATAGGATAGAATATAGGATACAATTGAGGATATGATAGGAATGAGGATAGGATAGGATTGAGGATAGGATAGAGGATTGGATAGGATAGAGAGTAGGATACGATAGAGGATAGGATATGATAGAGGATAGGATAGGATAGAGGATAGGATAGCATAGAGGATAGGATACGATAGAGGCTAGGATAGGATAGAGTATAGGATTGGATTGAGTATAGGATAGAGGATTTTATAGGATAGAGGATTGAACAGGATAGAAGATAGGATACGATAGAGGATAGGATATGATAGAGGATAGGATAGGATAGAGGATAGGATATGATAGAGGATAGGATAGGATACATGGTATTATAGGGTAGAGGATAGTATAGGATAGGGGATTCGATAGGATAGAGGATAGGATAGGATAGAGTATAGGATTGGATTGAGGATAGGATAGGATAGAGGATAGGATAGGATAGAGGATAAGATAGCATAGTGGATAGGATAAGATAGAGGATAGGATAGAATAGAGGACAGGATAGGATAGAGGATAAGATAGGATAGAGGATAGGATAGGATAGAGGACAGGATAGGATAGAGGATAAGATAGGATAGAGGATAGGATAGGATAGAGGATAGGATAGGAAAGAGGGTAGGATATGATAGAGGATAGAATAGGATGGAGGATAGGATAGAGGATAGGATACGATAAGAGGATAGAATACGATAGAGGATAGGATAGGATTGAGGATAGGATAGGATAGAGGATAGGATAGGATAGTCGAGAAGATAGGATAGAGGATAGGATAGGATTGAGGATAGGATATGATAGAGGATAGGATAGGAAAGAGGATAGGATATGATAGAGGATAGAATAGGATGGAGGATAGGATAGAGGATAGGATACGATAAGAGGATAGAATAGGAGAGAGGATAGGATAGGATTGAGGATAGGATAGGATAGAGGATAGGATAGGGTTGAGGATAGGATAGGAATGCGGATAGGATAGGATTGAGGATAGGATTGGATAGAGGATAGGATAGGATTGAGGATAGGATAGGATTGAGGATAGGATAGGATTGAGGATAGGATAGGATAGAGGATAGGATAGGATAGAGGATACTATAGGATAGAGGATAGGATAGGATTGAGGATAGGATAGGATAGAGGATAGGATAGGATAGAGGAAAGGATAGGATAGAGGATAGGATAGGATTGAGGATAGGATAGGATTGAGGATAGGATAGGATAGAGGATAGGATAGGATAGAGGATAAGATAGGGGATTGGATTGGATAGAGTATAGGATAGGATAGAGGATAGGATAGGATAGAGTATAGGACAGGATTGAGAATAGGATAGGATAGCATATAGAATAGGAAATAGGATAGGATAGCATAGAGGATAGGATGTAATAGAGGATAGGACAAGATTGAGGATAGGATAGAGGATTGGATAGTATTGAGGATACTATAGGATAGAATATAGGATACAATTGAGGATATGATAGGAATGAGGATAGGATAGGATTGAGGATAGGATAGAGAATTGGATAGGATAGAAGATTGGATGGGATAGAGGATAGGATAGAGGATTGGATAGGATAGAGAGTAGGATACGATAGAGGATAGGATATGATAGAGGATAGGATAGGATAGAGGATAGGATAGCATAGAGGATAGGATACGATAGAGGCTAGGATAGGATAGAGTATAGGATTGGATTGAGTATAGGATAGAGGATTTTATAGGATAGAGGATTGAACAGGATAGAAGATAGGATACGATAGAGGATAGGATATGATAGAGGATAGGATAGGATAGAGGATAGGATATGATAGAGGATAGGATAGGATACATGGTATTATAGGGTAGAGGATAGTATAGGATAGGGGATTCGATAGGATAGAGGATAGGATAGGATAGAGTATAGGATTGGATTGAGGATAGGATATAATAGAGGATAGGATAGGATAGAGTATAGGATTGGATTGAGGATAGGATAGGATAGAGGATAGAATAGGATAGAGGATAGGATCTCATAGTGGATAGGATAGGATTGAGGATAGGATAGAGGATTGGATATGATAGAAGATCGAATACGATAGAGGATAGGATATGATAGAGGATAGGATAGGATGGAGTATAGGATTGGATTGAGGATAGATAGGATAGAGGATAGAATAGGATAGAGGATAGGATAGCATAGAGGATAGGATAGGATAGAGGATAGGATAGGATTGAGGATAGGATAGAGGATAGGATAGCATAGAGGATCGGATAGGATAGAGGATAGGATAGGATTGAGTATAGGATAGAGGATTGGATAGGATAGAGGATTGGACAGGATAGAAGATAGGATACGATAGAGGCTAGGATATGATAGAGGATAGGATAGGATAGAGGATAAGATAGCATAGAGGATAGGATAAGATAGAGGATAGGATAGAATAGAGGACAGGATAGGATAGAGGATAAGATAGGATAGAGGATAGGATAGGATAGAGGACAGGATAGGATAGAGGATAAGATAGGATAGAGGATAGGATAGGATAGAGGATAGGATAGGAAAGAGGGTAGGATATGATAGAGGATAGAATAGGATGGAGGATAGGATAGAGGATAGGATACGATAAGAGGATAGAATAGGATAGAGGATAGGATAGGATTGAGGATAGGATAGGATAGAGGATAGGATAGGATAGTCGAGAAGATAGGATAGAGGATAGGATAGCATTGAGGATAGGATATGATAGAGGATAGGATAGGAAAGAGGATAGGATATGATAGAGGATAGAATAGGATGGAGGATAGGATAGAGGATAGGATACGATAAGAGGATAGAATAGGAGAGAGGATAGGATAGGATTGAGGATAGGATAGGATAGAGGATAGGATAGGGTTGAGGATAGGATAGGAATGCGGATAGGATAGGATTGAGGATAGGATTGGATAGAGGATAGGATAGGATTGAGGATAGGATAGGATTGAGGATAGGATAGGATTGAGGATAGGATAGGATAGAGGATAGGATAGGATAGAGGATACTATAGGATAGAGGATAGGATAGGATTGAGGATAGGATAGGATAGAGGATAGGATAGGATAGAGGAAAGGATAGGATAGAGGATAGGATAGGATTGAGGATAGGATAGGATTGAGGATAGGATAGGATAGAGGATAGGATAGGATAGTGGATAAGATAGGGGATTGGATTGGATAGAGTATAGGATAGGATAGAGGATAGGATAGGATAGAGTATAGGATTGGATTGAGGATAGGATAGGATAGAGGATAGAATAGGATAGAGGATAGGATAGCATAGTGGATAGGATAGGATTGAGGATAAGATAGAGGATACGATAGGATAGAGCATACGATAGAGGATAGGATAGGATAGAGTATAGGACAGGATTGAGAATAGGATAGGATAGCAGATAGAATAGGAAATAGGGTAGGATAGCATAGAGGATAGGATATAATAGAGGATAGGACAAGATTGAGGATAGGATAGAGGATTGGATAGGATAGAGGATTGGACAGGATAGAAGATAGGATACGATAGAGGCTAGGATATGATAGAGGATAGGATAGGATAGAGGATAAGATAGCATAGTGGATAGGATAAGATAGAGGATAGGATAGAATAGAGGACAGGATAGGATAGAGGATAAGATAGGATAGAGGATAGGATAGGATAGAGGATAGGATAGGAAAGAGGGTAGGATATGATAGAGGATAGAATAGGATGGAGGATAGGATAGAGGATAGGATACGATAAGAGGATAGAATAGGATAGAGGATAGGATAGGATTGAGGATAGGATAGGATAGAGGATAGGATAGGATAGTCGAGAAGATAGGATAGAGGATAGGATAGGATTGAGGATAGGATATGATAGAGGATAGGATAGGAAAGAGGATAGGATATGATAGAGGATAGAATAGGATGGAGGATAGGATAGAGGATAGGATACGATAAGAGGATAGAATAGGAGAGAGGATAGGATAGGATTGAGGATAGGATAAGATAGAGGATAGGATAGGGTTGAGGATAGGATAGGAATGCGGATAGGATAGGATTGAGGATAGGATTGGATAGAGGATAGGATAGGATTGAGGATAGGATAGGATTGAGGATAGGATAGGATAGAGGATAGGATAGGATAGAGGATACTATAGGATAGAGGATAGGATTGGATTGACTATAGGATAGAGGATTGGATAGGATAGAGGATTGAACAGGATAGAAGATAGGATACGATAGAGGATAGGATATGATAGAGGATAGGATAGGATAGAGGATAGGATATGATAGAGGATAGGATAGGATACATGGTATTATAGGGTAGAGGATAGTATAGGATAGGGGATTCGATAGGATAGAGGATAGGATAGGATAGAGTATAGGATTGGATTGAGGATAGGATATAATAGAGGATAGGACAGGATAGAGTATAGGATTGGATTGAGGATAGGATAGGATAGAGGATAGAATAGGATAGAGGATAGGATAGCATAGTGGATAGGATAGGATTGAGGATAGGATAGAGGATTGGATATGATAGAAGATCGAATACGATAGAGGATAGGATATGATAGAGGATAGAATAGGATGGAGGATAGGATAGAGGATAGGATACGATAAGAGGATAGGATAGGATTGAGGATAGGATAGGATAGAGGATAGGATAGGGTTGAGGATAGGATAGGAATGCGGATAGGATAGGATTGAGGATAGGATTGGATAGAGGATAGGATAGGATTGAGGATAGGATAGGATTGAGGATAGGATAGGATTGAGGATAGGATAGGATAGAGGATAGGATAGGATAGAGGATACTATAGGATAGAGGATAGGATAGGATTGAGGATAGGATAGGATAGAGGATAGGATAGGATAGAGGAAAGGATAGGATAGAGGATAGGATAGGATTGAGGATAGGATAGGATTGAGGATAGGATAGGATAGAGGATAGGATAGGATAGAGGATAAGATAGGGGATTGGATTGGATAGAGTATAGGATAGGATAGAGGATAGGATAGGATAGAGTATAGGATTGGATTGAGGATAGGATAGGATAGAGGATAGAATAGGATAGAGGATAGGATAGCATAGTGGATAGGATAGGATTGAGGATAAGATAGAGGATACGATAGGATAGAGCATACGATAGAGGATAGGATAGGATAGAGCATACGATAGAGGATAGGATAGGATAGAGTATAGGACAGGATTGAGAATAGGATAGGATAGCAGATAGAATAGGAAATAGGATACGATAGCATAGAGGATAGGATATAATAGAGGATAGGAAAAGATTGAGGATAGGATAGAGGATTGGATAGGATTGAGGATACTATAGGATAGAATATAGGATACAATTGAGGATATGATAGGAATGAGGATAGGATAGGATTGAGGATAGGATAGAGGATTGGATAGGATAGAAGATTGGATGGGATAGAGGATAGGATAGAGGATTGGATAGGATAGAGAGAAGGATACGATAGAGGATAGGATATGATAGAGGATAGGATAGGATAGAGGATAGGATAGGACAGAGGATAGGATACGATAGAGGATAGGATAGGATAGAGGATAGGATAGGATAGAGGATAGGATAGGACAGAGGATAGGATAGGATAGAGGATAGGATAGGATAGAGGACAGGATAGGAAAGAGTATAGGATAGGATAGGGGATGGGCTAGGATAGAGGATACGATATAATTGAAGATACGATGTTATAGCGGATAGGATAGGATAGAGGATAGGATAGGATAGAGGATCATATAGGATAGAGGATAGGAAAGGATAGAGGATAAGTTAGGATAGTGGATAGGATAAGATAGAGGATAGGATAGAATAGAGGACAGGATAAGATAGAGGATAAGATAGGCTAGAGGATAGGATAGGATAGAGGATAGGATATGATAGAGGATAGGATAGGATTGAGGATTGGATTGGATAGTGGATAGGATAGGATAGAGTATACGATAGAGGATAGGATAGGATATGATACAGAATAGGATAGGATACATGGTATTATAGGGTAGAGGATAGTATAGGATAGGGGATTCGATAGGATAGAGGATAGGATAGGATAGAGTATAGGATTGGATTGAGGATAGGATAGGATAGAGGATAGGATAGGATAGAGTATAGGATTGGATTGAGGATAGGATAGGATAGAGGATAGAATAGGATAGAGGATAGGATAGCATAGTGGATAGGATAGGATTGAGGATAGGATAGAGGATTGGATATGATAGGAGATCGAATACGATAGAGGATAGGATATGATAGAGGATAGGATAGGATGGAGTATAGGATTGGATTGAGGATAGATAGGATAGAGGTTAGAATAGGATAGAGGATAGGATAGCATAGAGGATAGGATAGGATAGAGGATAGGATAGGATTGAGGATAGGATAGAGGATAGGATAGCATAGAGGATAGGATAGGATAGAGGATAGGATAGGATTGAGTATAGGATAGAGGATTGGATAGGATAGAGGATTGGACAGGATAGAAGATAGGATACGATAGAGGATAGGATATGATAGAGGATAGGATAGGATAGAGGATAAGATAGCATAGTGGATAGGATAAGATAGAGGATAGGATAGAATAGAGGACAGGATAGGATAGAGGATAAGATAGGATAGAGGATAGGATAGGATAGAGGACAGGATAGGATAGAGGATAAGATAGGATAGAGGATAGGATAGGATAGAGGATAGGATAGGAAAGAGGATAGGATATGATAGAGGATAGAATAGGATGGAGGATAGGATAGAGGATAGGATACGATAAGAGGATAGGATAGGATAGAGGATGGTATAGGATAGGGGATACTATAGGATAGAGGATAGGATAGGATTGAGGATAGGATAGGATAGAGGATAGGATAGGATAGGATAGAGGATAGGATAGGATAGAGGATAGGATAGGATTGAGGATAGGATAGGATTGAGGATAGGATAGGATAGAGGATAGGATAGGATAGAGGATACGATAGAGGATAGGATAGGATAGACGATAGTATAGGATAGAGGATACTATAGGATAGAGGATAGGATAGGATTGAGGATAGGATAGGATAGAGGATAGGATAGGATAGAGGAAAGGATAGGATAGAGGATAGGATAGGATTGAGGATAGGATAGGATTGAGGATAGGATAGGATAGAGGATAGGATAGGATAGAGGATAAGATAGGGGTTTGGCTTGGATAGAGTATAGGATAGGATAGAGGATAGGATAGGATAGAGTATAGGATTGGATAGAGGATACGATAGGATAGAGCATACGATAGAGGATAGGATAGGATAGAGTATAGGACAGGATTGAGAATAGGATAGGATAGCAGATAGAATAGGAAATAGGATAGGATAGCATAGAGGATAGGATATAATAGAGGATAGGACAAGATTGAGGATAGGATAGAGGATTGGATAGGATTGAGGATACTATAGGATAGAATATAGGATACAATTGAGGATATGATAGGAATGAGGATAGGATAGGATTGAGGATAGGATAGAGGATTGGATAGGATAGAGAGTAGGATACGATAGAGGATAGGATATGATAGAGGATAGGATAGGATAGAGGATAGGATAGGACAGAGGATAGGATAGGATAGAGGATTGGATAGGATAGAGGATAGGATAGGAAGGAGGATAGGATAGGATAGAGGATATGATCGGATAGAGGATAGGATAGGATAGAGGACAGGATAGGAAAGAGTATAGGATAGGATAGGGGATGGGCTAGGATAGAGGATACGATATAATTGAAGATACGATGTTATAGCGGATAGGATAGGATAGAGGATAGGATAGGATAGAGGATCATATAGGATAGAGGATAGGATATGATAGAGGATAGGAAAGGATAGAGGATAAGTTAGGATAGTGGATAGGATAAGATAGAGGATAGGATAAGATAGAGGATAAGATAGGATAGAGGATAGGATAGGATAGAGGACAGGATAGGATAGAGGATAAGGTAGGATAGAGGATAAGAAAGGATAGAGGATACGATAGGATAGAGGATAGGATATGGTAGAGGATAGAATAGGATTGAGGATAGGACAGGATAGAGTATAGGATTGGATTGAGGATAGGATAGGATAGAGATTAGGATACGATAGAGGATTGGATTGGATACATGGTATTATAGGGTAGAGGATAGGATAGGATAGAGGATAGGATAGGGGATTGGATAGGATAGAGGATAGGATAGGATAGAGCATACGATAGAGGATAGGATAGGATAGAGGATAGGATAGGATAGAGGATAGAATAGGATAGAGGATAGGATAGCATAGAGGATAGGATAGGATAGAGGATAGGATAGGATTGAGGATAGGATAGAGGATAGGATAGCATAGAGGATAGGATAGGATAGAGGATAGGATAGGATTGAGTATAGGATAGAGGATTGGATAGGATAGAGGATTGGACAGGATAGAAGATAGGATACGATAGAGGATAGGATATGATAGAGGATAGGATAGGATAGAGGATAAGATAGCATAGTGGATAGGATAAGATAGAGGATAGGATAGAATAGAGGACAGGATAGGATAGAGGATAAGATAGGATAGAGGATAGGATAGGATAGAGGATAGGATAGGATAGAGGATAAGATAGGATAGAGGATAGGATAGGATAGAGGATAGGATAGGAAAGAGGATAGGATATGATAGAGGATAGAATAGGATGGAGGATAGGATAGAGGATAGGATACGATAAGAGGATAGGATAGGATAGAGGATGGTATAGGATAGAGGATACTATAGGATAGAGGATAGGATACGATAGAGGATAGGATATGATAGAGGATCGGATAGGATAGAGGATAGGATAGGACAGAGGATAGGATAGGATAGAGGATAGGATAGGATAGAGGATAGGATAGGAAGGAGGATAGGATAGGATAGAGGATACGATAGAGGATAGGATAGGATAGACGATAGTATAGGATAGAGGATACTATAGGATAGAGGATAGGATAGGATTGAGGATAGGATAGGATAGAGGATAGGATAGGATAGAGGAAAGGATAGGATAGAGGATAGGATAGGTTTGAGGATAGGATAGGATTGAGGATAGGATAGGATAGAGGATAGGATAGGATAGAGGATAAGATAGGGGTTTGGATTGGATAGAGTATAGGATAGGATAGAGGATAGGATAGGATAGAGTATAGGATTGGATTGAGGATAGGATAGGATAGAGGATAGAATAGGATAGAGGATAGGATAGCATAGTGGATAGGATAGGATTGAGGATAAGATAGAGGATACGATAGGATAGAGCATACGATAGAGGATAGGATAGGATAGAGTATAGGACAGGATTGAGAATAGGATAGGATAGCAGATAGAATAGGAAATAGGATAGGATAGCATAGAGGATAGGATATAATAGAGGATAGGACAAGATTGAGGATAGGATAGAGGATTGGATAGGATTGAGGATACTATAGGATAGAATATAGGATACAATTGAGGATATGATAGGAATGAGGATAGGATAGGATTGAGGATAGGATAGAGGATTGGATAGGATAGAAGATTGGATGGGATAGAGGATAGGATAGAGGATTGGATAGGATAGAGAGTAGGATACGATAGAGGATAGGATATGATAGAGGATCGGATAGGATAGAGGATAGGATAGGACAGAGGATAGGATAGGATAGAGGATAGGATAGGATAGAGGATAGGATAGGAAGGAGGATAGGATAGGATAGAGGATATGATCGGATAGAGGATAGGATAGGATAGAGGACAGGATAGGAAAGAGTATAGGATAGGATAAGGGAAAGGCTAGGATAGAGGATACGATATAATTGAAGATACGATGTTATAGCGGATAGGATAGGATAGAGGATAGGATAGGATAGAGGATCATATAGGATAGAGGATAGGATATGATAGAGGATAGGAAAGGATAGAGGATAAGTTAGGATAGTGGATAGGATAAGATAGAGGATAGGATAGAATAGAGAACAGGATAAGATAGAGGATAAGATAGGATAGAGGATAGGATAGGATAGAGGACAGGATAGGATAGAGGATAAGGTAGGATAGAGGATAAGAAAGGATAGAGGATACGATAGGATAGAGGATAGGATATGGTAGAGGATAGAATAGGATTGAGGATAGGACAGGATAGAGTATAGGATTGGATTGAGGATAGGATAGGATAGAGATTAGGATACGATAGAGGATTGGATTGGATACATGGTATTATAGGGTAGAGGATAGGATAGGATAGAGGATAGGATAGGGGATTGGATAGGATAGAGGATAGGATAGGATAGAGCATACGATAGAGGATAGGATAGGATAGAGGATAGGATAGGATAGAGAATAGAATAGGATAGAGGATAGGATAGGATAGAAGATAGGATAGGATAGAGGATAGGATAGAGGATTGGATAGGATAGAGGATTTGATACGATAGAGGATAGGATAGGATAGAGGATGGTATAGGATAGAGGATACTATAGGATAGAGGATAGGATAGGATTGAGGATAGGATAGGATAGAGGATAGGATAGGATAGAGGATACGATAGGGGATTGGATTGGATAGAGGATAGGATAAGATAGAGGATAGGATAGGATAGAGTATAGGATTGGATTGAGGATAGGATAGGATAGAGGACAGAATAGGATAGAGGATAGGATAGCATAGTGGATAGGATAGGATTGAGGATAAGATAGGATAGAGGATACTATAGGATAGAATATAGGATACAATTGAGGATAGGATAGGAATGAGGATAGGATAGGATTGAGGATAGGATAGAGGATTGGATAGGATAGAAGATTGGATGGGATAGAGGATAGGGTAGGATAGAGGATAGTATAGGATAGAGGATAGGATAGGATTGAGGATAGGATAGGATAGAGGATAGGATGGGATAGAGGATAGGATAGGATTGAGGATAGGATAGGATTGAGGATAGGATAGGATAGAGGATAGGATAGGATAGAGGATAAGATAGGGGATTGGATTGGATAGAGGATAGAATAGGAAATAGGATAGGATAGCATAGAGGATAGGATAGGATAGAGGATAGGATAGGATAGATTATAGGATATGATATAGGATAGGATAGTATTGAGGATAGGATAGGATAGATGAGAGGATAGGATAGAGGATAGGATAGGATTGAGGATAGGATAGGATTGTGGATAGGATAGGATAGAGGAAAGGATAGGATAAAGGATAGGATAGGATTGAGGATAGGATAGGATTGCGGATAGGATAGGATAGAGGAAAGGATAGGATAGAGGATACTATAGGATAGATTATAGGATAGGAATGAGTATAGGATAGGATTGAGGATAGGATTGGATAGAGGATAGGATAGGATAGAGGAAAGGATAGGATAGAGGATACGATAGAGGATAGGATAGGATAGAGGATAGGATAGGATAGTGGAGAGGATAGGATAGAGGATAGGATAGGATTGAGGATAGGATATGATAGAGGATAGGATAGGATAGAGGATACTATAGGATAGATTATAGGATAGGATTGAGGATAGGATAGGAATGAGGATAGGATAGGATTGAGGATAGGATAGGATGGAGGATACGATAGAGGATTGGATAGAATAGAGGATAGGATACGATAGAGGATAGGATAGGATAGAGGATAGGATTGGATTGAGGATAGATAGGTTAGAGGATAGAATAGGATAGAGAATAGGATAGGATAGAGGATACGATAGGAAAGAGGATAGGATATGATAGATGATAGAATAGGATGGAGGATAGGATAGAGGATAGGATACGATAAAAGGATAGAATAGGATAGAGGATAGGATAGGATTGAGGATAGGATAGGATAGAGGATAGGATAGGATAGTGGAGAGGATAGGATAGAGGATAGGATAGGATTGAGGATAGGATATGATAGAGGATAGGATAGGATAGAGGATACTATAGGATAGATTATAGGATATGATAGAGGATAGGATAGTATTGAGGATAGGATAGGATAGAGGAGAGGATAGGATAGAGGATAGGATAGGATTGAGGATAGGATAGGATTGTGGATAGGATAGGATAGAGGAAAGGATAGGATAGACGATAGGATAGGATTGAGGATAGGATAGGATTGCGGATAGGATAGGATAGAGGAAAGGATAGGATAGAGGATACTATAGGATAGATTATAGGATAGGAATGAGTATAGGATAGGATTGAGGATAGGATTGGATAGAGGATAGGATAGGATAGAGGAAAGGATAGTATAGAGGATACTATAGGATAGATTATAGGATAGGAATTAGTATAGGATAGGATTGAGGATAGGATTGGATAGAGGATAGGATAGGATAGAGGATAGGATAGGATTGAGGATACTATAGGATAGATTATAGGATAGGATTGAGGATAGGATAGGAATGAGGATAGGATAGGATTGAGGATAGGATAGGATAGAGGATACGATAGAGGATTGGATAGGATAAAGGACAAGATAGGATAGAGGATAGGATAGGATAGACGATAGGATAGGATAGAGGATAGGATAGGATAGAGGATAGGATAGGATAGTGGAGAAGATAGGATAGAGGATAGGATAGGATTGAGGATAGAATAGGAAATAGGATAGGATAGCATAGAGGATAGGATAGGATAGAGGATAGGACAAGATTGAGGATAGGATAGAGGATTGGATATGATAGAAGATCGAATACGATAGAGGATAGGATATGATAGAGGATAGGATAGGATGGAGGATAGGATTGGATTGAGGATAGATAGGATAGAGGGTAGAATAGGATAGAGGATAGGATAGCATAGAGGATAGAATAGGATAGAGGATATGATAGGATTGAGGATAGGGTAGAGGATAGGATAGCATAGAGGATAGGATAGGATAGAGGATAGGATAGGATTGAGTATAGGATAGAGGATTGGATATGATAGAGGATTGAACAGGATAGAAGATAGGATACGATAGAGGATAGGATATGATAGAGGATAGGATAGGATAGAGGATTGGATATGATAGAAGATCGAATACGATAGAGGATAGGATATGATAGAGGATAGGATAGGATGGAGTATAGGATTGGATTGAGGATAGATAGGATAGAGGATAGAATAGGATAGAGGATAGGATAGCATAGAGGATAGGATAGGATAGAGGATAGGATAGGATTGAGGATAGGATAGAGGATAGGATAGCATAGAGGATAGGATAGGATAGAGGATAGGATAGGATTGAGGATAGGATATGATAGAGGATTGGATAGGATAGAGGATAAGATAGCATAGTGGATAGGATAAGATAGAGGACAGGATAGGATAGAGGATAAGATAGGATAGAGGATAGGATAGGATAGAGGACAGGATAGGATAGAGGATAAGATAGGATAGAGGATAGGGTAGGATAGAGGATAGGATAGGAAAGAGGATAGGATATGATAGAGGATAGAATAGGATGGAGGATAGGATAGAGGATAGGATACGATAAAAGGATAGAATAGGATAGAGGATAGGATAGGATTGAGGATATGATAGGATAGAGGATAGGATAGGATAGTGGAGAAGATAGGATAGAGGATAGGATAGGATTGAGGATAGGATATGATAGAGGATAGGATAGGAAAGAGGATGGGATATGATAGAGGATAGAATAGGATGGAGGATAGGATAGAGGATAGGATACGATAAGAGGATAGAATGGGAGAGAGGATAGGATAGGATTGAGGATAGGATAGGATAGAGGATAGGATAGGGTTGAGAATAGGATAGGAATGCGGTTAGGATAGGATTGAGGATAGGATTGGATAGAGGATAGGATAGGATTGAGGATAGGATAGGATTGGGGATAGGATAGGATAGATGATAGCATAGGATAGAGGATTGGATGGGATAGAGGATAGGATACGATAGAGGATAGGATAGGATAGAGTATAGGATTGTATTGAGGATAGGATAGGATAGAGGATAGAATAGGATGGAGGATAGGATAGCATAGAGGATAGGATACGATAGAGGCTAGGATAGGATAGAGTATAGGATTGGATTGAGGATAAGATAGGATAGAGGATACTGTAGGATAGAATATAGGATACAATTGAGGATAGGATAGGAATGAGGATAGGATAGGATTGAGGATAGGATAGATGATTGGATAGGATAGAAGATTGGATGGGATAGAGGATAGGATAGGATAGAGGATGGTATAGGATAGAGGATACTATAGGATAGAGGATAGGATAGGATTGAGGATAGGATAGGATAGAGGATAGGATAGGATAGAGGATAGGATAGGATAGAGGATAGGATATGATTGAGGATAGGATAGCATTGAGGATAGGATAGGATAGAGGATAGGATAGGATAGAGGATACGATAGGCGATTGGATTGGATAGAGGATAGGATAAGATAGAGGATAGGATAGGATAGAGTATAGGATTGGATTGAGGATAGGATGGGATAGAGGATAGAATAGGATAGAGGATAGGATAGCATAGTGGATAGGATAGGATTGAGGATAAGATAGGATAGAGGATACTATAGGATAGAATATAGGATACAATTGAGGATAGGATAGGAATGAGGATAGGATAGGATTGAGGATAGGATAGAGGATTGGATAGGATAGAAGATTGGATGGGATAGAGGATAGGATAGGATAGACGATAGTATAGGATAGAGGATACTATAGGATAGAGGATAGGATAGGATTGAGGATAGGATAGGATAGAGGATAGGATAGGATAGAGGAAAGGATAGGATAGAGGATAGGATAGGATTGAGGATAGGATAGGATTGAGGATAGGATAGGATAGAGGATAGGATAGGATAGAGGATAAGATAGGGGATTGGATTGGATAGAGTATAGGATAGGATAGAGGATAGGATAGGATAGAGTATAGGATTGGATTGAGGATAGGATAGGATAGAGGATAGAATAGGATAGAGGATAGGATAGCATAGTGGATAGGATAGGATTGAAGATAGGATAGAGGATACGATAGGATAGAGAATACGATAGAGGATAGGATAGGATAGAGTATAGGACAGGATTGAGAATAGGATAGGATAGCAGATAGAATAGGAAATAGGACAGGATAGCATAGAGGATAGGATAGGATAGAGGATAGGACAAGATTGAGGATAGGATAGAGGATTGGATAGGATTGAGGATACTATAGGATAGAATATAGGATACAATTGAGGATATGATAGGAATGAGGATAGGATAGGATTGAGGATAGGATAGAGGATTGGATAGGATAGAAGATTGGATGGGATAGAGGATAGGATAGAGGATTGGATAGGATAGAGAGTAGGATACGATAGAGGATAGGATAGGATAGAGGATAGGATAGGATAGAGGATAGGATAGGAAGGAGGATAGGATAGGATAGAGGATAGGATCGGATAGAGGATAGGATAGGATAGAGGACAGGATAGGAAAGAGTATAGGATAGGATAGGGGATGGGCTAGGATAGAGGATACGATATAATTGAAGATACGATGTTATAGCGGATAGGATAGGATAGAGGATAGGATAGGATAGAGGATCATATAGGATAGAGGATAGGATATGATAGAGGATAGGAAAGGATAGGGGATAAGTTAGGATAGTGGATAGGATAAGATAGAGGATAGGATAGAATAGCGGCCAGGATAGGATAGAGGATAAGATAGGATAGAGGATAGGATAGGATAGAGGACAGGATAGGATTGAGGATAGGATAGGATAGAGGATAGGATAGGATAGAGGAAAGGATAGGATAGAGGATAGGATAGGATTGAGGATAGGATAGGATTGAGGATAGGATAGGATAGAGGATAGGATAGGATAGAGGATAAGATAGGGGTTTGGATTGGATAGAGTATAGGATAGGATAGAGGATAGGATAGGATAGAGTATAGGATTGGATTGAGGATAGGATAGGATAGAGGATAGAATAGGATAGAGGATAGGATAGCATAGTGGATAGGATAGGATTGAGGATAAGATAGAGGATACGATAGGATAGAGCATACGATAGAGGATAGGATAGGATAGAGTATAGGACAGGATTGAGAATAGGATAGGATAGCAGATAGAATAGGAAATAGGATAGGATAGCATAGAGGATAGGATATAATAGAGGATAGGACAAGATTGAGGATAGG